>NW_025954198.1:600000-822787 GCF_022376455.1 Epithele typhae
CAGGACGGAGTGCCTCAAGCAAGTCAAGGAAGAAGATACCCGTGGAGAGAGACGGGTCCTTGAACGAGCGCGCCGGACGGACGCCTGGTTTTGCCTTGGCGGCCGTGGCGTTGGCCCATTTAAGGATCTCCGTGTCGGTGATTGGGCGTCCCTTGCCAGATAGTGAAGTAAGAGTCTGCGTGATGTTTTTCCTGCAGACGATACGGCTCAGTATATGCAGGATATCAACCCATTGCCGTACTCACCTCATAAGCTGCCAAACGAGGCCGAGCACAAGTGTCTTGCTGCCATCGACGATGTCCGATCCCTGAATGCCAACGAGACTCATACCACTCTGCTTGCCCAGGTCAACGACGTAGTTGCAGTTCTCCACCTGCTTGAAGCGCGACAGCTTTGACATGTTCGGCGTCACCCCTATCTCTTCGGCCTCCTCTCCGTCTGCATACACCGGCTCCGGCCCTGCACCTGCCTTCGGCTTGGACACGCGTCGCCAGACGACGGACCCGGGCATGATCTTATCGAACGCCTGGAGGATGACGACACCGTCGCGTAGATTCTCGAACAGGTTGAATACGGACGGCTCGACACCGAGTGAGTTGAGCCAGAGGGTGAACACGCGCGCCTCGCGTTCGCCTTCGGCGTCGAAGTCCTCGACCACGCCGTAGTCCTTCGCCTCTTGTTCATCCAGGGGCTCGAGGCCGGGGTAGTTGTTGAACAGGTTCGCAACGAAGGCAAGATTGAGGCGCGGGTTGCCAGAAACGAGGGAGGCGGGCGTAAGATACTTCTTGCAACCGATGGCATCTGCGTTTTGTAGAACCTGTCATGGTATTTCAGGCGTGACAGTATCAATTACGCGGGCTGAACTCACCTGCTCGGCGCGCTGACGGATGTCCCGAGTCTGTAGGGGGGCGGTGGAACATTTGTCGGGCACAAGCTGATGCAAAAGCACGGTGTAGTTCTCTCCGTCGGAGACATCTCGACTGAAGTTGTTCACTCTGGCAATGCAAATGAGTAAAGGAGATCGCGTGGAATATCTGGAGCGTACCTCCGTTTCCAACCCGCTGCCTTCAAGTGGTAGTTGAACCATCGCAGGAGAATCTGGTCAGGCGTCAAGCGAAGCAGGTCCTCGATCGTCTCGCCTTCCTCGCACAAGCGATACAGCTCGGGATGAAGTTTGATGTCGACTTGGGCCAACAAACCGCGACGGATGACTTGCCAGATGAGACCGAGGATAAGATGCTCACGTCCCTCCGCAATATCCGCGGAACCGATGTTGACGACCGAGCATCCAATGGCCTTGGCCGAGGTGATGACAATGTTGTTGTTCTCAGTCATTTGGAAGGCATTCAGTGGCTTCCTCGCAGTCGGCTTGTTCAGTACACGAGAATCGATTGTGTCAGGGACCGAGTCATTGATCAGCTTGCACAGAACGAGACCGTCTCGACACTCGTCGAAGAGCTGCATGGTGTTGGTAGGAATGGGAATCCTTCCTGCGAGGTCTGCATCTCCTTCCAAAACCTAAATATATTATCAGCATTCATGTCGCTGTTGTCCATTCCGTGAAGATAGACAGCCAAGCAGCACAACTTCCAAGCTTCCTTCCCATGCGATCGGCAAGTGTACACGGTTGACACACGCGCCTGCGTCGGACTTCAAGATATAGACTCACCGAATTAATGTGATTTGCGAACTCGGACTTCTCTTCCTCGTTGATGGTGTGGCTGACATTCGCATTTGAGCCTTGCATTGTAACCTTTCCGGCTCGTGAGGGGAGGATCGACTCCTTCGCTTGACTGCGAAGCTTCACGTTGAGCTATACGCAGGTTGAGGCAGTCCCAAGATCAGCTGATATGCTTGGATCTGAAGTATGTAGGGCGCACCTCTACCCAATCCTCAAGCTCTACCTTCCCACTCGAGTCGACGGAAACGTGCTTCAGGACTTCTCGTGCGCGATCATAAGACTCTCCGTTCGCTTGCAGAGACTGGAGCACCGTCTGCTTGTCCACGCGTCCTGGGCTGTCCGTCGTGATCGCACTGTGCGCGAGGAGCTCAGATCGGCGTCGCAATCTTGCCGAGGGGGCACGGGAAGGGGACGTACTTGAAGCGGCTGATGAGGTCGAACATCTCATCCTGCGACACCTCCGGGTACTTCTTGCGCAATCTGAGGGCCTCCATGGCAAATGGCGAGGGGAGCGGTGGGGTACGTGGGGGAGGGGGAAGAGAATGGAGATGAGGGTGAGGTTGGTGGCGGGTGTGGCCGCGCCCACTGACGTCGTTGCCGGATATATGCGGCGGCGCGCGGACCCGTCGCCCTGCACACTCTGTAAGCGCGGCGCCCAAAACTTACCTCTACCCACTGCGCCTGCGCAGCTGCATCGCCCTCTTGTTTCACGGACTGCGCTGCGCTGTTTCTCGGTGTGGAGGCCGACTCGGAGCACTCTGTTGGAGCCCCGCCCATGCGTTCATCATGGATGAGTCGAAGCTAAGCACTGCGGGCGCGCCGACGTGCCAAGCCTGGTGAGTGCGTATATGCTGCTGTTCTCCGCTTGGGCGATGTCGCGTGCAGCGCTTTTTATGGCTCGATGCTTTCTTGGCAGGAAAACTCAGCGTATCGTCCTCACGAGCGAGGTCAGCGCCCGTCACGTATAGCAATGATGACTGTATTACAATGACTCACACTCACGGCAGTCATGTTCTAGTGCTTTCTGTGACAAGCGTCTTGAACCCGGCTTGAAGTGCTAGAACTCGTCCGTCAACCGTTCCGACCAACGGCTGTCTTTGGTTTCCCAACCTGTCTTCGAGGTATGTCACTTGCCCAGGCTGGCTGAGAGGAACGTATGAGAGCGCACAGGGCAAGGTCGTCGCGCCTAACCTTGCGTTGTAGTTCAACACCACGAGGCTCTTCCAGTTTGTCTCGTGAGCTCGCTTGCGTAGCTGGAAGTAGTCTCGTGGCACGCCTCTACCTGACTGGTACATGATTTACATCGTGGAAACATTGCCCTTCGGTCTTGTTTCCGGGATGCCGGGGCGAGACCCTCGTGTCCATCAGCCATTGCTCTAGCTTCGCCGCACTACTACATTGACACCCTCTTCTCATCGGTGAGTCTAGGTCCAGGCCGATGTCCGTTCAAACCAGGGTCGGAGCAAAATTCTCCGCGTTGGACGGACCGGACCCCGGTGTCCAACGTGCCCTACGGCTTCTGACAAGTCATAATCCACGTTGACACGCCAGTCCTGCGGCTTTATTCACCTATACGGATACGCCATTTTTAACACCCAATCCAGATCTCGGCGAGCGACTGTTCGTCCAGCGTCACCGAATCGTCATCATCCACATAATGAGCCGCACGTTGTAGATTTCGGAGCGCCCGCATGCCAACCAACGGGGGCGCACCTGACTTCGAGTCCTCAAGTTCACCCGCCTCATGTGCAGCGTGTTCGTGTCCCGTGGACCGGATACCGTTCCACGACCCACGCACAGACGACATCAAGCGATAGGGAACGCTCTATCACACCCTGGCGCTAAGTTGATGATGTTTCGGTGAACCGAGTTGCTACTTTTGTTGGTCCATGCCTGACGCCCAGTGAGAACTTACAGGTTTCAGAGGGTTTCAGGCGGTTTCGTTTGGGCGAAACCGCCTGGAACCCTGAGAAACCGCTTGAAACCGTCATATCGGTAAAAGAAACCGTATGAAACTGTGCACAAAGTTTCATACGGTTTCGTACGGTTTTGTGGGGGTTTTAGACGGTTTCGGGCGGTTTGCGGGTCGGTTTCGAGCAGTTTTGTGCGGTTTGGAACGATATCACATTGAATTGCTATATATGGTACACTCCAAAACATATAGCTACCCTGCGCCCGCGTCGTCCGCCTACGTCCACTCGCCCACTCCGTGTGCCCACATCCGCTCCACAGTGCATCGAGCACCAGCGTCCCTTCCGCACCCCTGAGAAGCTCCTCTGGCGGTGCGCTGTCCTCTCGGCGGGTAATTGTACGCTGGCATTGGTGCTCGGAGACGCTTGCATTCGCAAGAAGCATGTGGGTGAACCGCTCGGCTGCGTGTGCGGAGTCCCAGTCAGCTCGCGTGTCGCGCCGACGGCAAATAGAACACATACACCGTACTTGTCCAGGAGCGTCCACTCCACCCGGCGGGTCTTTGTTGGATGGGGTGCCCTGTGTGAGCCTGAAGAGAGACTGGTTAGCACGCGACCGGCGTTGGCGCGCGGACGGACGCACATGGCAAAGACAATCACGCCGACGCTACGGCTGTCGACGAGGTTTGAGAACCCGTCCCGTGTAGGGAACGCGTCGTGCGCAGCCACTTCCGGCGCGAGGTATAAGGGGGCACCACAGAACGTCGTTACCTAGAGGGCGTCATCAGGGAGCGGCGCGGCACGGCACGGCGAGATCGGGATACTCGCGAACGTCCCATTCATCTTGTATTCATCGACAAGTCGGCGACCTTGACCGCAACCCACGCGGAGTGGTCCTCAATCGAGCGGTGCACCCGGCCTGCGGCTGCCGCGTCAGTCGAATGGGCGAACGCACTGAGTAGCGGTCGCGGACGCACTGATTGCACGCGACATTTTGTCGAGCACAACGTCGTTTATGCGGGGCTTGCGCCGGAACCGGTGTGTGCGCTGCACCTTGAAGAGGTCAATGCACTTGGTGTTCGGGTGCACTTTGTTGCAGGTCCCAATGGCGACTAGAAATAGGCCGTGCAGCGGAGGCGCATACAGGCAGGTAGGGAAAATGCTGAATATATGCAGTGAAAACACTCACGGTAGGCGGGTGGCGTGATGGCTGCGGTGCAGGGAGAGCGAGGGCGACGTTCGCAAGACGTCGCAGTGGGTGGAGGCGGTGGGGAGAAAGCATGGTAGAGGTCGATGGAGAAGTCAAGATGCGAAGTGCTCTCCGGCGATAGCACGATGCGAAGATCCAATCACGTGATTATCACACGCCCTCGGCTCGCGCTGCCAGGACGAGGACGACTTCGTGCACCTGTCTGCGGACGACATCGCCAAGAAGACCACCCGCAAGCCCCACGCGCGGCCGCCCAGATCTCCACACACTCCTCCGCGAGGAAGTGTACCCGAGCCGCGGGCGAGTAGACTGTAGGGCGATAGTACTGGTGCTAATAGTGTTGTGTGTAGTTTGTGGCTCGCAGGGGATAGCACAGGATTGCCGCGCTGCGTTGTGTGTGCCACTTGCGAACGCGCTCACTGGCGGCCCCAGCGTGGTTGTGCACGTCGGTTGAGTCGTTCTGGTACGCGTGAGATTGTATAAGTACACTGCAAAAGGAAGCGGGCAGGCCCGTAGACGAAGCAGTTGAGAAGAAAGTGCAAATCAGCAATTGCTGTCATGCTACTCCACCCGTGTGAATGGAGTGCCGCAATGTCTGCTGTGTTGAAACTATTGTCGAACTTGCGCATTTGAAGCTGCAGAATGCAACTTTTCAACACATTGTTGTCGAAAGTGTCTATTAATAACGTGTCTTCCCCGGGCGTCTAGCGGCTTGAAACCGTCCGAAACCCTCTGAACCCGTCTAAAACCCTCTGGAACCCTCTGAAACCTGTACGTTCTCACTGGGCCTGACGATCGCCTATTCAGTAGGTAATGTTGCCCCGCATCCTGTTACGTATCTTCAGCCTCTAATGACGATTTTCGCTCCCCCTCCGGATCGTACGCCGGCCAGGTTCCGTTCTTACCTGTGACCGGATCCAAGGCCATATTTTGACGAACGCTCATAACCGGATCAGCGTAAGTTCGTACCGGAATCTCCGAGCCGGTGAAGTCGCTGAAATGGGACTGGTGGACAGAACGTGGCGGCCTAGAGCGTCGGACATTGCGCACTAGTTCGCTTCGAAACTGGCAACGATGCTTCGCCATTGCGGTCGCAACCTTCGCAAGTTCACAGGTGATAGGTGGTGCGGACCCAGGGCAAGCCTCGCAAAGGTAACTTGGAACCGCCAGTGAGGAGATTCACTGAACGAGAAGGTAGAAGACTGAATCGCGGTCACCGATCATCAACTCACGCAGGCTGTATCAGATGCTCGGCGCGGCAGGACAGTGCAGCCCTTGGCCGTCCGTCCCCCAATCGTGTCTGTCCAGGTCCCGCGGCTCTCTCGTCGCGCTACCGCGTGTTCTGGACCTGCGCTACGCCAACCCCAGTTTCGGATGATGTTTCAGGTCCAGGGTTGCCAGCCGTTCTGGCAGAACCGCGGTTCGAGGTGCATCGCGGGTACACTAGTGTCCTCACGTCATCTGCAGTTCCTCCGATGCGAAGTCGTGTGCCACGACCGTTTGGCCACCGTGCTCGTGCAGCGCGCCACTGTGCGAATGGGAGTCCACGGGCGCCGCGATCGTTGACACTGGTGACAGCGGCCAGGGCTCGAGGAACGTACGCAGGGGGTGCACGCTGCAGAACGCCCGCCTTTCTGCTGGAATGCCGCGCTGCGGACGACCTGACCTCCGATCGGCCGGCGAGAACCTGCCATAGAAAACAAATAGGATTTACACGTTTCCAGAGTCGAACACGGGCTGCCGCTTCGGGTCCAAGGCTTCTCTCGTCTGCGCCCAGTGACCTCGTCGTGGCCTATCGTCGCGCGCCTCCGTACGTGTCACCGTCACATTATCTCCCCCGCCGGCTTGCGACATTGACTATTCTCCGCACCCACAGCGCTCCCGTCTCATCGATGGGGTCCACGTGCCCCGGCGCGACAAGACAGAACTCTATCCCCGCCTCCCTCCCTGCCCCGCAGACATCCAGCGCGGAGTCCGCGTACCACGCCTGCACTGCTCTCGCGCGGTACGCGGACGATGTCGCGTCCCCTCGATGAACTTAGCGCACCCAGCGATTGCACAGTGCGCGCAGGCACGCGCGCCCGCGCCCGCGCCTTCGTCAGACACAAATCGGCAACGTTCGCAGAAGTACGCGCTCCTCCACGGGTCGCCCGTTGACGCTTCACTCAAGGGTGCGGAGATGAACCGTTCTCGCCGTCCTTCGGTACTCGAGCGGCCACCGTGCAGTCCCGTTGGGCCTGAGCGCGGATATGGGCTCATGATGAGACGGGGAATGGCGCGTCGGGCGCACTGGGCGTTGCCGGGGCGCGCGCGGGAGCGCGCCGAGTTCTGTGCTGGAGCGCACTATCGGATGGCAATCTAGCCAAAGCCGATTTGCACCCCGGAAACGGCGCGGCGGCAGTGGATTGTGGGAGGATCGGACGAGGGCCCGTCCGGGGCGGGCGGGGTGCTCGCGCGGGACCAGACCTGGGCCACGAGGAGGCTGGGAGCATGGCGGGAGGAGGGACGCGTGCGGGACAGGCAGGAGGACGGCCTTGGCTGAAGGCGCGCGCGCAGGTGACGGTGGGCGCCGCGGGGAGCTGGGGCGGGAGGCCATCGACATCGATAAAGGCGCGTTCTAGGCAGCCGCACGCTCGTCCACTCGCGATCAAGGGAGGATGCCGGATGACGCTGGATCGGATCAAGATCCGTCCTCGACCCCGTGCGCGGGCAGTATAAGTGCTGGCCACACCACCCTGTCCTCTAAGCTGCCCTGGCCTGTCTCCGTAGCCATCGTCTCCAACCGCGACCATGGTCAGTCTCCCGCGTGCGTACCCCCGTTCCCCCACGCTCACCCGCCACCGCGCGCGCCCCTCTAGGGTGTCACTGTCGAGCCTCTCTCTCCTGGCGACGGCCTCCACTTCCCTTCCACGGGTGGTACGTCTCTCTTCCCCGCATTGTCCCTTGCCCCCTCTCACCCCCGCGTTTTCACAGACAAGGTCACCATCCACTATGTCGGCAGGCTCGAGAACGGCACTACGTTCGACTCAAGCAGGGATCGGTGAGCTCCATCTATCTCTCGCGCTAGCTACCGCTAATCTATCCACCTGAAGCGGCTCTCCCTTCGACACGCTGATTGGTGTGGGCAAGGTCATCAGGGGCTGGGACGAGGGTGCGTACTCTTGCGCACGCGCATACTACATCCAATCACTCATGGACATGCGTTGTTTGCTCCAGGTGTACCATTACTGTCCCTGGGCGAGAAGGCGATCATCACGGTGACGCCAGACTTCGTGAGTCTTCGTCCCTTCGCATTCCATACTTCTCTCCCCCGCCCCCCTATTCTCTTCTGTGCGCGTCCACTGACTTTCATTGCGTGTAGGCGTATGGCTCGCGGGGATTCCCACCGGTGATCCCACCCAATTCTACCCTCAAGTTCGAGGTCGAGCTGCTGAAGATCAACGATAGGGCTTAACTGCCCCTCGGCTTCCGCGCTCCTCTTTTCATCCCGCTCGCGCATCCGCGATGGGTCTCTGGCTGATTGCAATCGTACATAGCTGGGCATAGGATGCCCTTGTGATATTACTTCTGTTCTATAGTACTCCTCGCCCGCACACCCTTCGCCTCCTCTGCTCCAGTATGCCTCTCCCATTCGTCTCTTGTACTCTCATCGTCCCTGACTATCCTCCCTCCCGTCCTGCATCTTTCGAGCTTCCACTCCGGTTCCTGTACGCGAACCCCCTTGGGGCTCAGGCATACCCGCCCTGGCTTTCTCTGTTACCCGGACTCATCATCTACCCCCGCATCCCCGCACCCGCATAGTATTCCAGGCCAAGCAATCGATAGATTAACACCGCACACTACACGCATCTCGCGCCCGCCCGGCGCATCGATTGCCCGCCGCCCGCCGCCTGATTCTGCGCGCAGGTCGAATTTGACCGGGTCCGGGACGCGGTCGACGCAGAACATATGGAGCGGGCTGCGGCAGCCCGGGCGCGATGGGCCCCCGCGACTAGCCCCGCGCCGACATCGCCCATCAGCTTGCCTATCGCGGACGTGGGCACCGGGCAGGCGCGGGCGTTGGCGTCGGGTGGACCCGGCAGCGAGTGCGCGCGGTGGTCGTTCGACCTCTCATGATCTCAAATCCGACTGAAAGTACTTGGCCAGCCAACCGCGGCGAATATCCCCGTCTCGACGGAGTCATGGGCCCAAGACATTCGCGCCCACAGATGGCCTCGTTCGAGGCCTCGGACGAAGACGAAGCCGCGGTCCTCCGCCCGTTCCGCCCGGTTTAACCTCAAGGTTGCGCGCCGCGGCGAGCGCGAGAGGTCGCGGGCCACGCGCGCGTGATCTCTCGGACGCCGCTTCGCGTCTCAGGCGCACTTCGGCGGGGGAGCCCCTCCGGCCGCCATCCAGCCATCCATCATTCTGCGAGGTGGGCGGGCGCGATGAAGAGCATTCAACACAATAAACTACCTCGCAGCCGTGTACTCGGAACGCTGATACGAGTACATGTGCAATTCTCGTTCGTTCGCCCCCGCGCGCCTCCAGCCCCCGTAACCCCGCGCGTCCCGCACCAGTTCACGCACCGCGAACCGCTGGGGAGTCCTCCCTGGGCCAGCGCCCGCCCGGGTCCAGTGCGCCCACGCTATGTACTCTACATACCCGGCAGTGGCAGATCGGATACCCGGGCGAGCGCAAACCACCTTCGCATTCCGCGCGACGCGTGCGCAGGGCGCTCCGTGCCCCGAAGGAGACACACGCACGCGTGAAAACCGTCGTGGCCGGCGGTCATGGTCATGGGACCGCCGCGCTGGCCCGCGCGGGGGCTGGGTGCTCGACGTCAACCGTACGTCGACACTTATCTCCCCCGCGCGCCTCGACCGCGCGCCGCGGAGTGTGCGTGTGGGGTGCGAACGGTAAACGGCAAACGGCGAGCAGCAGGCTGTCAGTGGTGATCACGCACATGAGCGAGGGTGCCGCCGCCCGCACCGCGCTCGGATTTTTGCGACGCCACCCGTCCGTCCGTGCAGGTTCCGCGGAGGGCGCCAGGTGGCCCGGCCGGGCGGTCGCCGGTGCTTGTTCCTTATACCTTACCGGACGAGCGACGATCAGCGTCCGGCCGGGTGATAAGCGGGGAGGCCTGCAGGGGGTGCGGGGAATAGATGACTGTCGAAGCGCGGTGGCTCGAGTGCCCCGCAGGAGTGTTCTCGTGACGCCGACGGTCGGGCGAGCAGCAGGGATCGCCGCGCGCGCAGCCCGCAACTCAATCGCCCGTTGCTGCTGCCGCACACACCCTCGGTCGCCCGCGTTCATCTCCGACCTTCAGGCGATCGCGCACGGAGGGTGCCTGCAGCCCTGATGCCCGAACGAGGGCGGAGAAGGCGTGAGGGGGCCCTTGGCAGAAGCCTCGCGCGCGTCGACGCGCACGGCTGGCTGGCACCTTCTCGCTCTGGTCAGCCGGTTGCCGCGATGGGCCCGATGGCCACCCGTGCGCATACTTATCGCAGGGGCGCGGCACGCACTATCGCTCGCGCGCCAGCCGTCGGATCGTGCGTGCGAGGGCAACAGCCAGGTAAAGCCACGGGATCTTCGCAACGACAACCAATGTCCGGGTGCCTTGTTGCCCCAGTATCAGCCAGAGTAATATGAACGTGAGAAGGCCTCCGCGGCGTCTGCGCATCACAGGTCCGGCGTGCGCCCTTCGAGTGCGCCAAGGTGCGCCACCGTGTACTCAAAAGTGTATCGGGACAGTGTGGCAGCTGGATGCAAGCCACCCAGAGAATTGTCTCAGAATGTGATTGACCGCCTCACCGCCGGCTCGGAGGGTGTGCATGTGGGCACGAAATGCCCATTCTCGTGCTCAGAATTTTTTGTTTCCTCTTGTTCATTTTCAGGCAGCACAAGTGCGAAAACGGCGCTGAATGAACCGCGGCTCGAATAGACGCGGGTCGCCTTCCGGGCCGTCGCATCGATGGCTATCAATGACGTCACGTCCCTCCGAGATTGTCGGCAAAGCCATCGAGGCCGCAGAAACGCCCTCATTGCGCACAGAAAAGTCCGGGGGATCGTGAAATATTGGAGGAAGTGGAATGGAAACACGATGGTACATGGGAGCTTACAACATCAACGGAAACACACGCAGCGCAGTCCACCAATAGACGGGCGTCTAGTTGATCTTGAGCAACTCGACCTCGAATTTGAGAGTCGCGTTCTCGGGGATCTTAGGTGGGTAGCCTCGCGGGCCGTACGCCTATTGGTTTTGATAACGATAAGCATATATAGGGGTCGATGAGCAGATCTACTCACGTAGTCAGGCGTGCACGTGAGGACCGCCTTCTGGCCGAGTGACAACTTCGGTACCCCTGGAACAGGATGCACAACGTGAGCTTAGACATTGAAGGCGCACCACGGAAATCGCCAAACGAACCCTCGTCCCAGCCCTTGATAACGCGCCCTATACCAATCTGCGTGACGAAAGGCTTGTTGCTGCACGCCCGATCGGTGAGCGTTCAAGTGGTAAACAGAGTATGAAGACGAACCGATCTCTGCTGGAGTCGAAAACACTGCCGTTGGTGAGCCTACCGACGTAGTGCATGGTGACGGTGTCTGCGGAGGGACGTGGGATGAGCACGCGGATGTCCAATGCAGGTGCGATCTGGACGATCGATGGGGATCTAGGACGCACCGCCGGGCTGGGGGTAGTTCAAGCCATCGCCTTCAGCAAGAGTCTCGACGTGGACGCCCTGAACACAGATCAGGCGTCAGCGGCAGACACGAGGAATCGTTGGGACGCGGGTGTGGGGTGGTCGCGCGCAGGGACGTACCATGGTGGTGGTGTGAGGATGAGGAGGGCTGAGCGGGCGGTGCGGCGGAGAGTGGTCACGGATTTATAGGCTAGGCGCGGGGTCGAGAAGCCTGTCACATTTGGAACCTTCACGTTGGCGGGGCGGGCCGTTGTGTACGCCCAGATGGGAAGGTGCCAGGCCGGGACGCGTGCCCGCCCGCGTGCGCCATCGATATGTACGCCAACGAGCCCCGCGCGTCGAAAGGGGACTCGGGCGGAGGCACACAGGGGCCAGCGGGCCCGGCGCCTCTCAGGGGAGCCTCCTTCCGGCCCGGGTATTCCCGAGGGCTCTGGCACGCTGGCGCCTGCGCACTCAAGTAAGTACTCCAACTCCTCATCTGGTACACCATCACTGCATACGGATCTGGCGGAGCTCCAACTCTAATGTCATGGGTTGAGTAACCTTCACCCTCTCGTCCGCGCCCTCCACCCACCGTCCCGTCCCTCTTGACCCCACACACCCATGGCCACCACCCAGGACTCAGGACGGTCTTACCACCTCCAGTGCACAGGCCCCGCGCTCGAAACCGCAGAGGCTCACAGCGCCCAAGAGCACATCACGCTGTTTGGCAGCTGTTTCTGCCCGTTTGTGCAGAGGGTATGGATCACGCTGGAATACCTCGGGATTGACTACGCGGTACGCATATAGTCATCTCACCTGTGCGCTAGGAAAGTTGCAACAGCCTTTCTTTTAGTATTGTACGTACGTGTCCGCCCAGACGATCAGCGTCACTCCATTGGCCCATCCAAGCTTACATTGGACCTGAACATCGTCCTTGCCCGCAGATGAAGTGGATCCGTACAAGAAGCCTGCGGAGCTTCTTGAGCTCTCGCCCAAGGGCCTCGTTCCAGCGCTGAGGCTCAACAATCACCACCCTCCCAATGCCCTGAACGAGAGCACCATCATCATGGACTACCTGGAAGAGTGCGTTCGATTCACTGTTTCCCTGCCTCCTCTTCTCACTCTTGATCACCGCACGCGCGCTCCGCGGTTGAACAGGCTCGCGAACGGGGACACCAGGCGCTCCTCGCATACCGTGGAGAGCCTCTTCCCTCCGCCTTCTGACCCATGTGCGTTGCGCGCCTATGCAGTGTTCCATTCCTCGCTCACTTTACATTTTCTGGCTGTTGATACGTCATCGGTCACTCTAGACGCACGCGCTCTCATCCGCTTACAGGCGGATTGTGCGAGCCGCTCTCTAGTCCCCGCTTTCTATCGATACTTGCAAGCGCAAGACGAAGGTACGAGCAACATAACCGAAGTCGACGTTGTATCAACCCTGAACGCAATCGGCCACAGCGAAACAGGTTGAAGGCGCAACGGCGTTTGTGGAAGCAATTAAAGCCCTTGTAGCCCTCTTCGAACGGGCAGAGCGCGAAGGATACACGTCATACGGACTTTGGAATGAGGGCGGCTCGCTCAGCTACGCCGACGTGATGGCAATGCCATGTATGTTGGACATTACCAGGGCAGCTATGTTACTGCACCACTGACTTCTCGGTCCTCAGGGCTCTTCCGCGCGACAAATGTACTCAAGCATTATCGGGGCTTTGTGATGCCAGAAGGCGAGCGTTTCCAAGCCTACATGCAGAGGCTGGTAGCGCACCCTGCGGTCAGACGTACATGCAGCACGGAGCAGCTATACCTTGATAGCTACGAACGGTACGTCAAGGACGTTCGTGTCAGGTTCACACGGGCTGAAGGGTTACGATCCATCGTCGATCACTCTCACTATTGGTACTTTGAAATCTGTAGATACGCCTTCAATCGTCCGAACACCAGTCAAGTGGCGAATGCCATCAACTCGGGAGCGCCTCTCCCTTGAGACATCGTGGTAAGGGTAGTCTACACCCTATCTGACGATTGACACCGATAAGCAGACACTCTGTAAGACTCGAAGGAAATGTCTAGGATTGAGAGAAATGGCGACACGAAGTTTAGCGTATAGTATCGCTTTATTGGTTCCATATCGTCTATCGAAGCGTTGCAAACATGTACTTGAAACAGAAAGTTCTCACCCACCTCTCATAATTCGTCGTCGTTGAGAGGACGAACGTTTCCATTCCCCGCAGTGGGTTCTCAGATCTCAGACTTAAGTGACGTTGAAATTGTCTATCTCGCAGGATAGCATAGCAACGGTACAAACCTTCCAGATGGTCTACATGGGTCTCGAACAGCATTCACATGAGTATCAGATCCGCATGTCACCCTCGTTGGCACTGCATGTGGTTGGAGATCATTACAACGACTTCTACACGCATTACACATGGTCTCGGTGCTCTGTCGCGTACAGAAGAGGCTTTGAATATCTAGTGCAGAGTTCACTGCAATCCCCGCTTGGATACAAAACACGGCCATGGCCCATGGAGGCCGCAGCAGCGGCTAGCAGCGGATTATGAAGAGCGAATCTGATGATCGGGCGGCGCTCCGACCAGCGGGAGACATGGGCGGGTGGCGGTGTCGACGACGCTGGGAGACGGTCTGAGACGGTCGGGGCGTCCGCACGCGCGCACGACCTCCGACCCTTTGCCTCATGTGGTGTGAGCCTGACGGGCTTGCATTGCATTCGATCCCCATCTGCTCGATCCTTGATACATCTCTCGTCAACCCTGGTCCTGCCGCCCGTGGCCGGAGCGTTCATCTTCAACGCCGCCTTCAAATCAGCCCGCGGTCCGGTGACCCCACCGCTTAGCAACAACACATTGCCACCCTCGGATCCCCAGTCGTACCTGCTCGAGTCCAGCCCCTCAACGACCTGCCTGACGACGTCGGGCTTTCCTGTCGATGGCTAAAAAGACGAAACGCGTCGATGCTCGCAGGCGCAGGGCACGAGAGGGCAGGGTGGCGCGTTAAATATCGCCTGCACCCGAGGGCCGAAATGAAGCGCAGTACGTACGCGCCCGCTTTCCCCATTGCCAAATCTTGGATGGCGGCGAGGTCGCCCTGGCCCGTCCTTCAGCCGACGCGAGCGGCCGCGTCCGTGGTCCCGTCCTTCGCCCTCCTCGCGTTGGACGCAAGGGGCTTGCCACCACAGGCGAGACGCTGTTGGATGCTTGGTGCGCCCGATGCTGCCGCAGAGTCAGCCTGTGCAGATGCAGTCTGTGCAGATGCGAGCGAGTTATCCCCGGGCGTTGCAAACTCAATCACCCCGCGTGGAAGACGACCCCGTCTGCCAAGGTCTGCCAACTCCGACTCCTCCGAGGCGCCGGTGCCTTCACACAGTGGAGGTCGACGACCTGGTGGGTATATAGCCCACCGTCGCCCCGACCCCGCGCCCATCACTGTTTCCCTTCCCTCCTCCCCTTCTTCTTCCGCCGTGCCGGCTCTTTGGACTCGAGACACGCTGCCTTCGTCTCGTGTCTTCCCTTCCTCCACACTTCGCTAGCCAGCCCGCGGTCCTCGCTCAAGCACGACTTCTCCCTCACTGAAGCCCGATCGGCCCTAGCCACTACCCCCCCTCAAGCCTCAAGAAGAGTGCGCACACGATGGTCGCGCAAAACCCGCTGTTCGTAGGATGGAGTCTGCGGAAGTTCAAGGCCACCGTCATAAACGATATCTGGCCGGAGGTTCTGTTCTTCACCTTGGTCGCCACCAGTGAGTCTTCATCTCTCTCATGCTCTGCCACATCCCCCATGGAGCTCATGTATGCGCCTAGTGGTGTCGCTGGTGTCTGAGATGACCACACACAAGCTGGCCGTCTCAAACGGTTTGCTTACCGTGCTGGGTACTGTCCTCGGTCTGGTCATCTCGTTCCGGACGTCGTCGGCGTATGAGCGGTGAGTGAACCTCCGTGGGTGTCGAGTGTCGGTCGCTGATGGGCGCTTGTTCAGGTACATGGAAGGTCGGAAGTTGTGGACGACCATCTCGTTGGCGTCACGTAACCTGGCTCAGATTGTGCGCATTTCATTCACACGTATGTGTAGATCGCAAGCTGACGCCATCGGGCTCGGGCTTAGATCTGGATACATGTTCCCTTCGACCGTACAGACAAGAAGACCGGCCAGCCGAAGTCTCAACTCGAGATTGTGATCGAGAAGAAGAGCATGGTGAACCTTATTCAGGCCTATTCCGTATCTGTGAAGGTAAGTTTCGCTTTGCATACTTCATCTGAAATGAACTGCTTCCTGACACCGCCTTTTCCTTTTAGCACATGCTTCGCGGTGAAGCCGGTGTCTATTACGAGGATCTTTACCCTCTCATTTGCTTCCTTCCTCGTTACGCCACTCACAACTCCGACAACGCTACCGTTGAGGACATGCTTCCCATGTGGAAGGCTTCTGAGATGGACAACAACAAGCACCAGGCCGCACACACTGTCACAACGTCGCGCCCGATGTCGCCTGAGGGGGGCACCACCCGAACAAGCAACAGTGAGCGCTCCAAAGAGGTCGGCGACATCTCTGAGGACCAAATTTACCACTCGCTCCGCGGCCGCCAGCTTCGCAAGCCGAAGAAGTTTGACCCCGAACAAGTCCTCCCTGCCGTGTATAGCGAGCACCCGTTGAAACCGGCAAGGAACCCGCCGAAGGAGTCCCTGTTCGACTACCTCCCCTTCCTGCGCATTTTCAAGCTTATGTTCAAGCCCTGCCGCCGCACCAAGTCTGCCCCGGTGCTTCCGACGAGCTCGGGCCCCACTCGTACGCTTACTGGCAAGAAGATTCGTCCCGAAGCTGTCGACTCGAATGTCCCGCTTGAGATCTCGCTCTTCCTGTCGAGCTACCTCGCGTGGCTGCTCCGCAACGGCCAACTTGTGCCCGCCACGGCGTCGATGTTCGCGACAAGTATCTCGCAGCTCCAGGACACCGTCACGAACCTGGACCGCATCAGGAACACACCCCTGCCGTTCGCCTACCAGGCACACCTCCGCATTTCACTCTGGCTGTACTTGTTCTTCCTGCCCGTAAGTGGCGCTTTGGGTGTCTTTTTGACACCGTTGAGCTGACATGATGCTCGCGAAATAGTTCCAGGTATGGAGCTCGTTCCATTACTTGACTATTCCGTGCGTATCCTTTCATCTGGCGCTCAGTTGGGGTTGTGCGCGGCTGACACTCGATATAGCGGCACCGCCTTTGCGTCGTTCTTGCTCCTCGGTTTCCTCGAGATCGGTCAGGAGATGTGAGTTCGATGTTCTCCCGTTCCGTGATGCGCTTCTAACTCCACGTGCCGCGGTGCAGTGAGAACCCGTTCAACTACGATATGAACGATCTCGGTAAGAAATACCTCCTTCTGGGTTTGCTGTAAATCGAGTTAACCGAATGCGTCCAGACCTCGATGCGTTCTGCCTTTCCGTCCAGCGCGAGCTCCACGAGATCACGGCGGTGCGTTCTTATCCTCTTGTCGGTCAGGATATGTCTCATGTGGTCTGCATCTAGCACTCCTGCCCGGAGCCCGACGAGTTCATGATCACCCCTTGGAACCAGCCCTTCGCACCCGCTGACAGACGCACAGCGCAGGAGATGATTGACGACGTCAACCACGAGTACCACGGCCCCGAGACAGGCATGCGCACTATCCGCCGCACGCTCCTCAAGAGTTGGTGGGACGTCGAGCAAATGACTCGGGTCTAATCGATGACCGATGGACCCATTTGACCTCTCAAGCACACGATCTCAAACACGAAAACAAGCTCGCAACCTCAAAACGGCCGTCCGTCACATCGCTCTCACACCTCCCCGTCCCCACACATAATGATCTGCTACTAGCACGTCGCTGGTACCACAAGCCTGGCGGCCGGGGTGACTGTTTGGGCGCCCTGTGCGTTCGGCGCCATCTCCGGATCCCTTCGCCACTACTAGAAGTCAGATACGCGTACATACGACCCAGCACCGCCTCTTCTGCATTCGTCCGTCTCGACCGATGTGACATCCGCCCTTGTATACTTTGGCCCCCACAAGCGTCCTTCCCGCCGACGGAAGCGTCCATTGCACCGACTGTCCGCGACGGCTCATAGTTGCATACACCCATACGTCTACGTACTTATTCCTCTCGCTGTCGTGTTTTACGTCTCTTTTAAATGGCATACGGTATGATATCTGGGCTCCTATGTCCCCGGGATGATAACGGCACCTGGGAACTCGTGACCGTCGGCGCTCTAATGGGAGTTGAATCAGAACGCGTCTCTGGCGCCGGGACGAGGACGGGGGCGTCAGGGCACGTTGCGCGACGGTGTGGCCAGCCACTGGGCTGCAAAACCCCCGCAGAGCGCGTGGCGGGGGCGAGGCGGGCGAGGCGAGCGACCGCCGCTCGCACTGGCAGAGACGTCCGCGCGCCGGGTGATATAAGATCCGGGAAGGATCGTGCACGCCGCCGCTAGAGGTCTGCTCGCCGCCTGCCTCTTCTTCTCTCCTCCCGCCCGTCCACGCGCGCCTCGTCTCTCTCCCACTGCCTCGACGACCCCGCGCCCGCATACAACGACCACAACGAGCAGATCGGTGCGTCAGCGTCTCCACCGCTCGCGTGCGGCCGAGCGTCCGGGAAGTACTGACATGAGGCCTCTGATCGGCGCTGCAGCTGCTCGCCCCACCGTTTCCAGCACCCAACCCTGCTCATCTGCGCCGACGGCCCCCCACAGTCTCGCGCAGCACCCCGTTCCAGATCGTCTCAGTGCCCCCTCCCAGACACCGCAGGCGCTCTCTCACCCTCTCTCCTCGTACGCCCACCTCTCGAGTCTCTCCATCCCGTCCTCAGACTCGTCTCGCCCTGCATATCCTCCACGCACACCTCCCCACGGCCCCCACACTCTTCACGCCCAGCTCGGTCCCGCCACGGAACCTGGAGCTCTCTATCGCCTCATCGCCCGCGCGCTTCCGCCTTCCTCCGTCCCAGCTACCCCCGCCGCCAACGCCCTCGGTCTATGGCCACGCTCTTCTCCCGCACCCAGCCCATCTCGAAGCAGAGCCCGCACCCTGGCCCGCCTTCAGACGATGACCCGCCCGGGGGCGCGGCCCCGAGCCCGGTCGGCCCCGCCGGCGCCGGCGCGACGAGCAACATCGCGCTCCTCCACCCGGAGACCGAGCCGGACGACGAGTGGAAGGACCGCACGCGGGCGCAGATCCAGGCGGGGATGGCGGCGCAGGTCGCGCGCCTGCACCGCGAGCGGGACGCGGCGCTCGCGGGGGTGCCCGAGGGCTCGCCCGCGGCGCTCGCGGCGATCGCGCGGCACGAGCAGGAGATGCACCTCGCGCGGAGCCGCGCGCAGGGGCAGTACAACAGCGAGCTGCAGGGGGAGCGGTTCGCGCGCGCGCTCGCGATGGGCATCGACGCGCCGGGGGACGCGGAGTTCCAGCGGTACGTGCAGCAGCAGCATGAGATCCTCGCCCAGATCGAGCGGAGCCGCGCGCCGGCCATGCAGGCACCGACCACGCACGGAGCGGATGGAGAAAGAGACAGAGAAAGAGAAAGAGAGAGTGCAGGGAGGAATGGGAGTGGAAGGGATGGGGCAAGTGGAGGTGGAGGTGGAAGTGGAGGAAGAGGTGGATCGAGCGTGGAGAATGGACACAACATCCCTCCGGCTAACGGTGAGCGCGATCCGACGGCTTCGAGCGCGAAAGATCCCAATGCCAGACGCGACTCCCGTCCCCTCACAAGGCCAACCTCGGGCTCCGAGTACCGCCCACGGGACCGCACACAGAGCGGGGGATCGGAGAACATCCTCGGCTCGGGTAGCTACAGCGCACGACCCGCTCGATCACGCGGGAACTCGTCCGTCTTCGCCGACTTCGACCCCACGGCGACGAACGGATCATCCTATCCGTATGAGCAAGGATCTATCGGACGACACGGCGGGATAAGCACTCTATCCAGGACACGGCCACAAGATATCTGGCTCCCTGGATCTCCTTCCCCTGCGGCAAGAGAGCATGGTCCTTCAACTTCTCGCGCCTTCGCTCACGCTACCGCCTCGCCCATTAGCCCAAGTTCACGCGAAGGTGGACCTGTCGACAATGGCCGTACCGTATCGCGTGCCACCAGCATCCGCTCTGTAGAACGACCGTCCCCAGGCGATCACCTCGAATTCGGTTCCCTCCCCCGCGATCGTTTCGGCATGGGTGATGATCGTGGGCCCTCGCGCAAAGGAAAGGAGCCCGAACGCAGCGACCACTCCCGCCAACCTTCGTTCACGCAGCAGACATCAGCACAGGAAGCTCGCCGCGATCCCCGAATGACGATACCTATCACTCCCGCCCGTCCCACCCTTGCCTCCCAGACGTCCGACGACCCGTACCTTACGCAAATCAGCCCCATTGCGTCCCGCCCGCGACCCTCTGAGCCCAACGACGACGGGATCCGTGTGCGCCCCGTCGGTGCGCCTGTGGCCGAGGACGACGGCATACGCGTCAAGCCCTCAAGACGCAGCACGATGCCCGACCACTATTCCTCCGAGCAGCAGCAACAGCAGCCCCCATCCCGCTACGGCAGTCAGTCCTCGACGTCTGCACGGCCGATCCCACGCAAACGCTCCTTCCAACAAGACTTCGGCGACTGGCCCGCGCAGGCCAACGCGCACGCGAACCCCTTCTACGGTCCGCTGTCTCCATCCATGTTCGTCCCCGCGTCCTCGAGCCGCCCGATCCCTCGCGCGTCCACAAGCGCAGACGACGCCCGGCGCGAGTCCCCGTCCAAGTCCTCCTGGCAAGGCTCCTCGCTCAGCCCGCCCAGCGCCTTCCCGTTCGCCGGGCAAGACATCCCCTCCGCCACGTCCTCGCGCTTCCGGCACTCGCCCAGCCCCGCGAGCAGCGGGATCGCCGGCAGCGTCGGGAGCACCGGCGGCGGCGGAGCCTCGCGGCGGCGGAACTCGGGCGGGAGCCGCTCGGTGCGCTCCCGCGGCTCGCGGTCCGAGTTCTGGCCCGGGCCGAGCGACGTCGCGCAGCGGCCGCTGCAGACGTACGAGGAGCAGTCGGTCGCGTCCGACAGCGACTCGGAGGAGGACTACGGGATGGACATGGACGAGCTCTGGGACAAGCGCGAGAGCTTCGAGGCCCGCGGCGCGGGCTCGCTCAAGTGGCAGGCCCGCCGCCAGACGGAGGAGGCGCGGAGGCGCGAAGAGGAGGCGAGGAGGCGAGAGCAGGAGGCGCGGGCGCAGCAGGCGGAGGCGCAGCGGAAGCAGGAGGAGATCATGAAGCAGCGGCTCGACATCGAGCAGCGCGCGGCGGCGCTCGCGCAGCAGGAGGCGCAGCTGGCGGAGGCGAAGCTCCAGCATGAGCGGACGCTGCGCGAGAACCTCCAAGCGCAGCTCGAGGAAGAGCGGAGGAAGCGGATCGAGGCTGAAGAAGCGACTCGGCAACGCGAACTGGAGGAGACGGAGCGTCGAGAACGAGAGGCCAAGGAGAAGGAGCAGCGGGAGCGGGAGCGGCGGCTGAAGAAGGAGCAAGAAGAACGCGAGGAGCGAGAGCGTCTCGAGCTTCAGGAGAAGCAGGAGCGGCTCAAGCGCGAACGCGAAGCACGGGAGGAGCGGGAACGTCAAGAGAAAGAGGAGAAGGAGCGGAAGGCACGCGAACGTCAAGAGGCGAAGGAGAGGAAGAGGCTGGAGAAGGAGGAGAGGGATCGACTGGAGCGGGAGCGCATCGCTCGTGAGAAGAAGCAGCAGCAGGAGCAAGAAGAGTGGGCTCGTAGGCGGAAGGAGGAGGAAGAGAGGTTCGCCAGGCAGAAGCGGGAGTGGGAAGAAGCCCGCAAACAGGAGGACGAACGACGCGAAGCGGAACGACTCGCGGCGGAGGAAGCCCAAAGGCAGCGGGAGGAGGAGGCTCGACGACTGGAGGAGCAGCGACAGCGGGAGGAGGAAGAGAGGCTACGGGAAGAGGAGGAGGCCAGACAACGCGAAGAGGAGGAGGCGGAGTTGCGGGAAGAGGAGGAACGTCGCCAACGCGAGGCTGAAGAAGCTCGTCAGCGCAAGGAGGACGCGGCCCGCAAACGCCAGGCAGAGAAGGAGCGGAAGGCCCGAGAGAGAGAGGAGGAGCGGCAGCGGAAAGCTGAGGAGGTACGGAAGCGGAAGGAGGCCGAGGAAGAATGCCAACGTGAAGCCGAACGTCAGCGAGAGGCCGAGCTCCAGAGGCAACGCGAAGCCGAAGCCGAAGCTGAAGCCCAACGACAACGAGAGGCAGTCCAGCGGCGACGTGCTGATGCAGAAGCCCGTGAACGCGAAGTCGCCGAGGCCCGTCGTCGGGAGCAAGCCGAGGCTGCGCGCAAGCGTATGGAGGAGGCTCGTCAACGCGAAGAGGAGACTCACCGCCGAGAACAAGAGGCGCACCGCTTACGGGAAGAGGAGGAAGCTCGTCGTCTCGCCGAAGAGGAGGCTGCTCGTGCGGAGCAGCAGCGTCAAGACCAGATCTCTTCGGTTGACAACAGCACACCCCCTGAGTTCAACGATCCGATCTTCCTTCGTGAGCAGCAGGCAGAGCTAGAGCGCTTCGAAGCCGCCCTCGAAGCTAGGAAACGCGAAGAGGAGGCCAAGAAACGCGAAGAGGAGACCAAGAAACGCGAAGAGGAGACAAGAGCACGCGAAGAGGCAGCCAGGCAGCGCGCACAAGCAGATGCTGACCGGGAGGCCCAGTTCCGGCGTGAACAGGAGGAGATCTACAGGCGTTTCCAGAGCGAGGAACAGGGCCGCGCACGGGAAGCCGAGGCGCGTCGGCGAGCACAAGAAGACATGCGACGCAAAGCGGAGGCACAGTCGCTTCGCGATGACGCCGTACTCGCCGAAGTCCTTCGCCGATCCGAAGAGGAGCACCGCATGCAAGAGGAACGACGTCGTCGCGAGGACCGCAGGCGACAAGACAGCGTGGGCGGCTCCTCAGACACCGTCCGACCGAATGTGTACGCCCAGTCTTCCGCGTCCGCGTCGTCAGCCTCCACGGCCTCTCCCCGTCCCATCCCCAACCCTGGCGCCTCCGTCCACCAGAATCCTCCGCTTTCAGGGGATCGCAACAGCACCGCTTCATCGTCCAGCTTCAGCAGCTCCAACAGTCATTACTCCTTCGGATCCACCCGCTCGAACTCCAGCGGCTACACCAGCGCGGCATCTTCTACCCGTGCCCCTCCCACTCCTTCCACTCCAATCCCCGGGGCAACAAGCTCAGCCTCGAAAGGTTGGAGACCATCGCCAGTCTCGCCCTCGCCTTCGCCTTCCACCCCCACCCCGACACGCTCCTCCTCCGGTGCTTTCCACACCGCGTACGGCGGCAGCGCATACACCCAGTCCTCAGCAGGCCCCACTCGCGGCTCTTCCTTCGCCGCCTCCTCCCCTCTCGACGAGCAGGAGTGGACGCGCCGCCAAGAGGAGCATGCTCGTCGACAGTTCGAGCAGTTCCAACGCGAGCAGGAGGCCAAGGCGCGCGAGCAGGGCCAGAAGACCGCGCGGCAGATGACGAAGGAGGACGTCGTGCGCCTGTTCGACGAGCACGAGAAGCGGTGGGCGCGCCTGCCCACGCTCGACATCCTCAGCTGGCACTCCTTCCCGTGGCCGATGCTCACCCAGCCGAACGATCCCGAAGCGCTGACGTACGTCGGCGTGCAGGCGTACGTGCTCTCGCCGCACTGGCCGGGCGAGAAGACACAGAAGGAGCGGATCAAGGACCTGCTCCGGAAGTGGCACCCGGACCGGTTCGAGACCAAGCTCCTGCCCAAGGTGCGCGAGGAGGAGCGGGAGCAGGTGCAGGAGGGCGCCGGCGCCGTCGCGCGCCACCTTGGGAAGCTGCTCAGCAGCCTGGCGATCAGCGCCGAGAACGGCCTCTTCGGTTGATGTGTACGAGGTGAGCCGCGTTTCCGTCCGCGTCCGAGGGCTCGGTGCTGATATGAGGATGTGCAGGCGCAGTCCGTTTCCGTCCTGGCAGAATCAAGGATCAATTGTAGTTGGATACCCCCACTCATCCACTGTACGAATACATAGCTCAATCATCACGGCCGCGCAATACCATACTCACCGAACTGTACAACGGCATCCTGGACGCATCTGCAGCAGTAGGGACCTGGGCATCGTAACATTTATCTCATGTATGGTATAGAAGAACACCTATGTATGCACTTACCTCCTTTCTTGTTTGTCTCTCCAATCTATTCCCCTGGGCAGTGTTTCCGAGTCGCCTTCCATCGTGCTTGTCTTGTGGCCGACCGTTCATGCGCCATAGACTGGGCTAGAAGTACTCCGAAGCCTTGACTTTAACTGGGTTTGGTTCACGGCTTCCAGTCGTCCTGCGTCCGAGACACACACACACACACTCATGTCCAGACATGAATGCTGTAGTCCAAGACAGAACGCACAGAGGGACATCGCTCGACCCGACGCAGACCCACCCGGCGCCCCTGTGCCTCCGACCTGAACGAGCACGGCCTCAGCCCCTAGGTCGACGGCAGTGGCGACGACAGCGCCGAAGGTGGAGGTGGTGGTCCGAGACAGAGAGAGATGAATGCACGCAGCAGGCCCCGAGCCGATCCTATGTAGGCCGCCGACATCGAATGTCGACCGCCCACCATGTCGGGATTCCGACGACAGTGGCACTCGCTCGATCGGGCGACGAGCGAGACGGAGGCCGGCCTGCGAGACACAGCCCGGCGGCGCGGTCAAAAGCCCGGCGCTGGGCAGAACAGTCGTCGAGCCTGTAGGACTCCGAGGCTCGAGCGCACCTAGTACACGTCCTTTCCTTCGGACGCGGGGGGCAGAGATTCGCCAGGATCCCGACCGAAACGGCGGTCGGCGGCGCGCGGTGCTCGGAAGTCGAGTGCACACGTCGTCCGTCGCCAGTGCACGACCCAGACGGCCGGGAGCTCCTGTACTCGGAAGGCTCCCATATGCCGGACTGGGGCCCCGTCGGACGGCGTCGAGCAGCGGCAGCGCGCACGGGGTGGAGCGGGCCTCAGCTTCTAGCGCGATGGCGAGCGCGAGGGATGCGCGCGCGCGAAGCCTGGCGGCGGAGGACGCACCGTGCGCGCGACGGATGGACGTAGGGGGCTGTCGTGTTCCCGCACGACAGCCCCCGACGAACACGCGAAACGCGGGGGGGGTCCCAGGACCCACGTCCCGTGCGCGTGGACGCGCAGATCGGGGCTCGCGCGGGCCGCGGTTGGGAATGCGGGGTGAAAGGGCCGGCTTTCGGGTGGCTGCGGAGAAGAGGTGCGGGTTAATAGACGTTTAGGCTGTGTAGTACTAGGCTTACTTCTGCTGAAGTCCTGCGTACTGAGGCTCTCACGTTGCGCTACGCCCCGGCTTCGCCAGCTTTCACGCACGTGTCTTATCATTGTCTGCTGCGAAGTGCATCCGACCGTCCTACAATGTGGTATATGTGCTGCGGGCAGACTGATCAAGAACCCGTTTACTCACCCATGACCACCGAACCGGTCATTCAGTGGCAGAGCCTCGCGGCCGCCAGGTTTCTCCGTCGAAGAACGTCACGAATATGTCATGGTGGGCGAGATGACTCTCAAGTTACGCGCGCGCGGCGGGCACAGCGACGCCGACCGGGTGGGCGCGTCGCGCACGGATCAGGGTACGGGTGGCGGGCCGGGGCTGTTGAACAAGGGGTTTGTGCGTGAGCGTGGACGTCAACAGCACCTACGAACGCCTAAGAGGATGGATCAGACATTGCAAGTTACCTACTTGTATGAATCTGCAGGCACGCAGGCGCCCATATCAGTGAAGGTCGCACCACCGTCGACGCCCAAAGCTTTGATACCTGCTGTTAAACAGCTCGTTCTAGGTCAGCGGGTACAGCCCGGCGCTCAGCGCTGCTTGTGGTCAGGACGCCCTGGTGAAGTCTTACCGGAACACTGATCCCGGACTGGCGCCGTGTCCCAGGTTTTGCCTCGGAACGAGCGGGAGGCTACGGTCGCGCTACTGGCCGCAGTCTACTAAGCGAAGCATGGTCCACGTGTAAACACCCGGGATCGCGCGCGAGCGACCGCTCTCATCTCGTCGTCGCTACGGCTCGCGCGAGGTGGAGCGATTGCAGCCGTCGATGAATGCGAACTGCCCACGACGTATGCGGGGGGCGGCCGGGGTGCTTGGGGAGGCGAGTCCGCGCGGCACCCTGGGTTTCGTCCAGAGGGAGCCATGGATGCGTACGCGTGGGCAGCACGGCAAACTTCGACTCACCGCGTCCCCGTCTGCGCGTGCGGTTTCTGAGGCTTGCAAAGTCGACGGACGCGCGAAGTCTTGAGGACATTTCAGTAGCACCGCGGCTCGCGCGCACCCTCGCGCACCCCAATCGATCGCAGGCTCGCTCGAGAGACTAGGGACGGAGCTGATTGGTGGGCAAAAACAACGATGGATGGCGGGGGCCGTACTAGTACGTGCCACCGATATTTGTAGAAATCGAGTGGACCATTGAATATTGAATATTGAATATTGAATGTCCCCCCGCGCGACTCGAGCGCCTACACTCCCGCCCCGGTTTCACTCGGTTTCAATTTTCAGGCAGTTCCAGTCGCCCGCTACGCACACTAGCTCCATCTCCCTGCGCGGAGGCAACCGACGGGTCGTGAGACCATGATGATGCAGGGCCCCGTCGGCGATGGGCATGATTGGCTGACGTCAGCCTCTCCCCTCACCCTCCCGCGAGCCGTTTCGATCTGCGACGTTCGGGTCGAGGGCGGCGTGTGCCTCACCAACAGCGCGTTACGCAGGGGCGGGGCTTCCGCGCCGTTCGCACCGGGCCCGTGGCGCGCGCAACGCGCACATCATGAAAGGCGGGGCACTGTAGTGGGAATAGCTTGAAGTCAACTAGCCTGAAGCCAAACCCTCATCAGCCGTTCCTGAATGATCTCCCCCTCCACACCAAGTCAAACACAGCACGCTCCCCAGTCTCACTTTGATGCAGAGCGAAACGACATCACGCAGCAGACAGAGAGACGATGGTCCGGGGGGGACGAAAGAACGTGTTGCAAGCGCGCGTTGCGTGCGCGCGGTCTATGTGGGGTGGTCCAGGATTAGATACAGCATATTTACAGCGGCAGTGATGGCTACAGTAGTGTTCCGCGAACCCACGGCTTTATACGTGCCGCGCCGGGGCCAGGGACGCGAACGGCAGGTGGGCCGCTCGGGAGACGGCGGGCGGGCGAGAGAATGAGAGAGATGCGCACGGACTGCACAGAGGAGCGAATATGGCGGGAGTAATGGGGAGGGGAGGGGGAGTGTTCATGGAGAAGCAAGCGGATGCGGGATGAGAGATGAGGAGAAAACGACAGCAAGGATGGAGAGCGAACAGATACAGAGACGCGGGCCGGGGCGCAGTCCTTGAGCCGTGGAACCGAGTGAGCTAGGGAATGCAAGGTGAATGTGAGAGGGTGGGGAGACAGTGAGCAGTCAACGCGCGGAACCCAGGAGCAGACGAGAGAAATCCTAAACGAGCGTGCTACAGGGGCACTACTGTGCGCCGCGCGGGGTCCAAAGTCGTTAACGAGCGTGTCATATGGCGGGGGTGGCGGCATAGATTGAGAGCTAAGGGATAAGGAGCGGATGTGATGTCGGGTGGGCTGCGTTGATAGGCGGTTTTGGCGAAGAGATGATGCATATGCAACAGCGGAGGCACTCATGATTCCACGGTCGGTGTGCCGAGGCATTTATGAGATGTAATACCAAGCGAGGTTGACGCGGCCGACGTCCTTGATGACGACTTGCGCCTGGACACGGCAAACCTGCGGAAGGACCAGAAAGGGGACGGTTAGCGCTGGTGCGAAAATCGGACGGGGACCGGCTAACGCACCATGTCTGCCGTCTCCCAGTCCTTCCAATACACGTGTAGGCTCCCGTCGTCCTTCGTCTCGATTTTCCGCACGGCCCAAAGCTCTCGCACCACTTCACCACGTTGTGGACCCGTCTCCGCTGCTCGGCCTGCAAGTGCCGGTCGTCCGATAGTGATGCTGACATGGATGACACCGAGCGCGACGAGTGCATGTCGAGCGGCGTCCCGCTGATGACAAGCTTCTTCTTGCGCCGACGTTGACGACCGGTGAGTGACGCGAAGAAAGATTGCGGGCGAGGCGCAGGGACGAGGAAGGAGGGCGACGGTGTACTTGGCGAGGGGAGAGGGAGCGTGGGGCGAGGGGGAGAGCCGGGCGACATTGGTCGCTCGGGGATGTCCAGGTGGAGAGGTTCATGAAGCGCGGGGAGCGGTGGGGGCGCGGCGCGAGTTCGGGGAGGAGAAGGGGGGACTCGGGCTCGTAGAACGGGTTTTGCGCAAACACCGGAGAACCGTCGACGGAGAGGTCCTCAGGAACGCACGACGGGGAAGTGACCGCGAAGGGGTCGAAGGAGTCTGCAAGCCGATCGACGGGGGTGGACAGCATCGAGACGGTGGACCCGGTGGAAGAGTCGGAGGACACCAACGACGGCGTTATGGAAATCTTGGTAGGCATCGTGAAGGAAGGTCGTGAGCTGGTGGATGAAGAGCCGTCGTGGGAGTCGACTCGGCGGATGTCGAGGACGTCGGAGGAGCCGCGGGGAGTGTTTGGAGGGGGGAGCGGTTTGGAGATCGAGGTCGTGCGGGAGCGACCGGCTATTAAGCTCAAGAAACGGTCTCGCTTCTTGGCCTTGCTAGCCGGAAATGATGACGCATCATCAAGGGACACCTGAGTGATGCGGGGGTGGGAGGCAACGGAATCAATAGACCAGCGAGACGCCGGCTCAGATTCACCTTCCGCGGCGCTGTTCTGTGGCGCGATAGGCGGGGACTGCCCGAGTTCGACCGCTGTCGCTGCGCACATAGGCGAAGGAAGCAGCATGGCCGCGACGGAGAACGAGGGAGAAGGCATGGACGCAAGCTCGGCCAGGTGGCGAAGCTGTGGCGATGACGCCGATGTCGAGAGCGAAGGAAGGCTGGGTCGGTCCTTGCGCGTCGGACTGGAGCACATCGGGCGAGAGTCGGGACAGCCCGCAGTCGCGCTACTGCTCCGGAGGCGGCCGGTGGGCTTTGGAACGGGGATGTCCTGCACGGGGTCGGTGAGGTAGACGGCGGTCCTCTTCTCGGCTTCGCTTTCGCGCTCTTCAAGGAGGGAAAGGGTGGATGAGATAGAAGGGTAAGTCGCGTGCCGGGTGTTGGTTGAGCGCGAGGCGGGGGGGCTTCCGGTGAGCGAGAGGCGGGAAGTGCGCGGCTTCGGGCTTGAATAGACGGGGGATGGTGGCATGGGTGGGGAAGATCGACCGCTGGCGGCGGCGCGGAGAGCCATGGGCGGGCTCGAGACCGATGTCCGTATTGAGCGGGCGGCGGGAGAGGGGGGCGGGACTATCGGCAGACTGGGCCGCGAGCGCAGACTGCGCGGCAGAGTGGGCAGTGGCTGGAGGAAGATCCATCAGCGGGGGTCCAGAGGAAGAGAGCTGCCCGTCCGTGGACCGGGCGAAAGGCCCAGACCGCGCCGCAGTGTGGGGACGCGCTAGCCTTTGCAGGTCAAAGCCGCGCGCCCGGAAGTCGCCGGACGCCACCACGAGGCAATACCAAAGCGGCAGGTGGGCGGACCGAGCGGCGCCGGCCCTGGAAGCCAAAACTTTGGCAGCCAGGCGTGCGATCGCCCGCTCGGCGACTCCCTCCCGCCCGCCGGCCTCGTCCACCGCGCCCCCACCCATCCCGCCGCTCGCGTGACGCGTCCCCCACGCCGGATCGGGCGCGTTCGGAGACGGCGGCGCGCGATGGCCAAGGGGCGACGCGTCGAGGGCCCCCGCCCGACACGAACCAATGAACTCAACATACCTTGTCCGTCTCCATTCTTGGCGAGGGCAGTAGACTCTGCGTACGCGATCGAGGCGTCGAGGGCGTCGACTGGCGAGTTGAGAAGAGCGACGGGTCGTACAAGTGCGCGGCACACGCTTCCTCGTCCTCCTCGACTGTGGTTTGTGCGAGAGCATGTGAGCGCCCGGAGGGACATCCAGCTGGGAGCGCGACGCACCATCGAAGAGGTCCGGGATGGAAGCGAGGGAGTCGGTCGCCTTCTCGTCTGGCCAACCGTACCCCGAGTCGACCCAGCGTGCGGTGTCGTAGGCGGGGTAGCTGTCCGAAAAGTGCGCGTCATCGTCGCCGTAGCCGAGCTGCTGGAGGAGTTCGAGCTTCGCGTCGAGCTCGCGCGGGGACGCGACGAATGCCGACCTCGTGAGGGCGGACTGCATGGCGAAGGGGGACTGCGTGGCAAGACAGAAAGAGTTGAGGGGGCGAGGCAGGAGTGATGTCGGAAGACATACCTGTAGCGCGTCGAGCGCGTGGCCGATGAGGTAAATGTTATGCTGCTTGCAGGTGACCGCACGCGCGCTTGAGCGGAGAGAGCAAGCGAGGACAGGAGGGTGTGGATGGGAGATGGGCAGGTGCGGACCGGGAGAGGGGCAGGCTGCGGATGGGCGTCGGGCGTCGGGCGTCGGGGGGTGAGAAGGGGAGGAGGATCACGGAGAGAGCGAGCGGAGGAAGGGTATTTGAGCGCAGGAGAGGAAGCGAGAGCGGAGTCGGGCGCCTGTGACAGGGTTTGATCGCGAAAGTGGAGAAGGGGGCGCCCGACGGACTGTTCTGCGGCCAGCCACGGCGGAAATCTGGCAGCCGACTTGGCCGCCTCCGATCAAGACCCGCGCCGCCGGCCGCCCATCTTTTCGCCCGCCCCGATTTCCGTCCGCCGTTCTCGTCCAGCACGGTCCCCGGCGGCAGACCCTCTTCCCTGCTCGTCCACCCTCGGATCTCCCCCGCCGCTCTGCGCAGTATATCCTACTCTCTCCACTTCACTTCTCGTGTCATATGACGAATCCTAGATCGCGGCGCACCTCGTCGCGACAGCGTCCACAGGAGGCCTCGCAGGACCGAAGGACGATCGCGGTCTCCTGTCTCAGCCTTCCGTCTACTGCAGCTGCCCAGATCCCGGCTCGTCTCTGTGTCCCTAGGATGCGCCCGTCGCACGGTATTCGTCATACGTTCTTCCCCGCCTCACACATCTGTGGCTCGCCCTCTCAACCCCCCTGGCTCTCAGAATTAATATCCGTTCTCGCATCCTGCAGGCCTCCTTCTCAGTGTGTGCCCCCGAGTCCCCGCGGTCGTTCGTACAACCAGTACTGCACCCGATTCCGATCAGTGCTGCCGGTGGGCCCAGCTCTGCCCAGCTCCTGCATACCCGTCGCCTGGAAGCGGCGCGAGCACCCAGCACCGTACTTACCGCCGCCGCAGCAGCTGGGGTTTGGTGTTCGTGATAATACAGGGCGCGCACGTCCGGAGGCGCTTCCAGTCAAACCACAATCCCCGATCCAGCACCATTTCTGTCCAAACGTTCGCCACGGCTCGTCCACTGTTCACTGCGCACTACCACCCCGCACCGAGCCGGCGGGCGTGGGCACTTGAGCCAGTGCGCGTACGTACGGCGAGACGGGTTCGCAGAACGAACTCAGTCGTCGGGCCCGCCGCAGGCCAGCTCTGCTCGATGCGTATGCGCTTCTCGCGACCGCCGGGTGCCCACACGTTCTCACCCCGCGCCAACCCCGCGGTCATTCGCAGCTGGGAGAGGACAGAACGAGCGATGGCCAGAGAACGCCGGGCGTCCGCGATGGCCTCGGCGCTGGGCTACCATCTTCGGCTGGGGGCCTTCGGTGAAGGCTCCGTCGTCTCGGGCGCACGCAGCCAGCACTTGCGAAGGCGTACGTACGGCCGCCACGGACTCCACGTTCGTCGCACCCCTTCGACCGGTGCCTCTCCCTGGCTGGGCGGCCTCGCAGGTGCGCCGTTCGTGCGCCTCTACCGACGCCCCGAGAGGTTCATTGTGCGGGGCCGCCGACGACGTCGACGTCGGCATCATCGAACGTCTTCTCTGCACTCGCGCCGGACGGGTCGCATGGTGGCCCTTGAGGGGCCTGCAGCGTGCGCACTGTCGTCCCCGCTCTATGCACCGAGGTTTCTCTGTTTCGTCTCGGCCGTTCGGCCGCAACATTGAACGCTCGAACCCCGCGGCGGGTGCGCGGAGATCTGTTCGCGCTCGACACCCCGCTGCCAATCTTCGTCGATGCAGGCCCGGGCTGGACCACCGGACGCTCGAAAGCGCGGTGCTCACCACCCACGGCTGCGACAAGTGGCAGATAGGCACGGCGCCGACGGACGCAGGCACCGGGGAGTGTGTAGCAACAACGCGCACCCAATCAGCCACGGCGCGGGCCCTCTGTCCCCCCTCTGCGCGATGCTTGTTCGCCCACGAGGCGTAGAAAGCCGTCGGGGCGCGCGGGGAGACTGTGCGCCTCTGCTTACATGCCGCACGCCAGGGCCGTCGCCAGGGCTGAAGCGTTGACGAGAGCCATGGGCCGCACAGCGGGAGATGATCGTCTGGCTGCGCGCTGTGTCCACTTCCGCCGCGCAGGTACGGCGGGGTCGCGCGCTGACCGGCCGTCTGACTGCGTTCGCGCACCCTTCCTGCCGCTAGAGTACTGCCGCACCCGCGCGTTTCCCGTGCCTGGTCGACCGCGCCGCGCGAGCAGTCCGGACGGAGGCGGGGCAACGACGCTGCCCTCGGCGGGAAGCCAGGCGCGCGGGAGCGATCGCGCGCCAGAAACGTGGGGGCGTGCGCCTCGCGCCTCCCCGTGCCGCGGAGGCCGAGCCCCCATTGGGTCCTTCACCCGCCTCGCCCTCTCCCGCTTCGTTTTCCGGCCAAGCTGCACGTCGAGCTTCTGCCTTAATGGGCCGCGGGCTTTGCGCGCGCGCGCGGCCCCCACAACTTCTCGTTCTCGTTCTCCGCCCATCATCGAATCGATGGCCTCTTCGCACGCGTACGGACGGGCGGGCCCGTGCGCCCGTCACGCGCACGAGCGTACGCACGCCCCGGGGCGGGTTCTGCCCGCTTCGCCCGCGGCTTCCGTCTCTCGACCTGCGCCGTCTGGTGCGCGTGGCACACGGCGCGGGGACTACACGCGGCGCGCGCTTCGCCGCCGCCAGAAGCCGGAATCAGATTCAGAGGCGACTCTCGACCCTCCAGATCTCCCGCGCGTGCGCGTGCACGACGCGGAGGGGCAACCCGTCTGGACTCTCGCTGCACACGCGACATACCCGCGCCGCGTGGTCGAGCCCTCGGGGAAAGGCTCCGCAACCCGTCGCCGCCGCCGGTGTCCGGTGGGCGCCACGGTTCGACGTTCGACGTTCGACGCTCGCCGTTCGCCGTTTCCACCGTCCAGCTCGTCCGCGCAGATCTAGAAAGGCTCGGGATGGGACAGCCCGCGGGCGGGGCTCGCTCTCGCGCCCCGCGTGGCCGGCTTCCGATCTCGCGCGCGTGTCGTGCCTCTGCACTGGCGGCGGCGGGATCGACCCCGCGCAAGCACTGTGGGGGCGGCGCCGGCGGGGGACGGCGGGCGGGACGTGCCGATCGATCCCGTCCAAGTCTAATCAGTCTATTCGACAGCCGCAGAGCCGTGGCCGCACACGGGGGTCCGCGCGAGCTCTGTCGGCCTTCATCGGCATCCAGTACAGCCCACATCCTCCTCCTCTCCGCCGGCTCCTGTCTGTTGTCCACCTCGTCCTGGGCTCCCGCCGGCGTTCGTCTTTCTAGGGTGAGTTTCACCCGCTGTGCCTGCCGTGCTAGATATCGTACAGCGCGTCTGATCAGTGCTTGTCTACTCACCGCATCATCGCCCCTGCAGCTATCGCTTTCTGACCTGCTGCATAGACGTCGGACCAGGCCCACCGGCGTCATCGAGCCTACGACGGGCCAGCTTCAAACGAGCATAGTCGCAACCAATCTTTCGAGTCCATCCTATCCGCGCTCGCTGGAATCTGATGTATTCGCCCATGCATTGCAGGTACGTTTCGCGCATCGGACTGATCCGCACCAGCTCACATCAACCGGTTAGCCAGCTCTCCGCCCCAGGGGAGGCGGAGTATCGCTCGCGTGGCTACGGATACTCACCGAACGCGGGTGCGTTAACGGATGCTCAGCTACCATCGAGTTCCGCCGCGCACGAGGTTTGTGCAAAATCCGCGTCTCACGCTTACCTTGGAACCCTTGACCTCATTGCCCCTTGCGGACAGTCCCGTTGAGAGCAAACAGAATCCGCCCATGGAACACGGCAGGGACGCGACAAATCCGACCGGCGCGACCGTCGACTCCTTCCAGCTACCTCGCAACCACCCCCTAACTCCTCTTGCGTCTTCTTCCCAGCTGTCAGGCCGTCCACCGAATCCCAGTCTGAACAGCAGCTAGCCAGCGATGGCCATCCCACTTCCCTCGGCCACACACAACCGCCCGCAACTTGCTGTCCGGGACCCACGGTTTTGACGACACCGTGGGTCCCCCCAGCGTCCGCCGCCCACCGCCCACCGCCAGTCTTCCGCATCCAGTCGACGGCCTGTCTCACAGCGGTCGACGCACGCCAATCCAGACGTCCGCGATGCCCGTCTCCCCTCGGTGCCGCGGCGTCCGCCCTCCTCGCCGGAAAAGCCACCCTAAACGCATCGCTACCGAGCGCGACGGATTCCCACGCACGTGCGTGCAGCATCCCAGGTGGGTTTCGTATGCAAGTCCTCGTCGTCGACCTTGTCGGCCTGCGGGCGGCTGGTGGTGACGTCACTGTGGCTGCCCGGTACCGCCGACCGCCCACGGCGCTCCGTCACGACGGGCGACGTGTCCCGGCTCCTGAGACGGTGGCCTCCCTCGCGGCGTCCGTCTGCTCTACTCTACGGCGCGCTGACAGGATACATACCGCTGCGCGAACCCCGCACTGGTCTCCTGGTCGCCGACGAGCGAGCGTGAAAGCATCGCGGGAGCTGCGCATGTGCTCCGGCCTGCATACTTATAGTCTAGTGGCTGCTGGCGACAGACGGCAAACATTCCTCTGTCTAATCTCCCGGTTACTATCTTTCAGTCGGTCATCATCCCGTCCTCCTCACAGACTACTCGCGCCCACAGGATCAAGGGCGGGCACGTGTATCAAAAAGTCGCAGCGCACGTGCTGGAAGACCGACACTGTGCCGTGATTATTGCAAAGTCTTGACCCCTTGGAGGAAGTCCGGCCTCCGCGGTATGTCATATCTTTATTCTCAGACCGCTCGTAAGCTGCTCAGCCTTCACGGCCTGGCGTTGGCACTGACATACGGCGGGGAACGCCTTCCGCCGGCCTAACCGGATCGCGTTCTCAGCAAACAGTCGTCCGGAATCTGGACGCAAGTCCTGACCAAAATCCTCGCGGTCCTCGGGGGCCCAACCTTTCCCACAAAACCTGGTCGTCAGCATTTCCAGTCGGACGCTGCGCGGCGCCAGAGGAAGCCGCTGTCATTTTGTCAGTATTCTCTGCCCAGGACGAGGATTCGCAGCCCCACCTCCACGCTGGACGAGCAGAGCGCGGCCCCGTTCCCTGCGATCTTCTCGTCCGGTGTGCGTTCGATTCGCGAATGAACGCGAGACATGCACCACCTCCTCTGGCGTACGCACGGAAGCGCGGCGCGGGCGCTGTTACGCTCTACCCCCTTGGCCCCGCACCTTTTCGCGTACGGGGCTGTGCGCGCCAAGTTCGCCCTCGACGCGCGCTCAGACATTTCGTCTTTCTGCAGCCCCGTGCGCGAGCGCATTCGCGCCTCCAGTGCGGCGACAGTGCGCTTCAAATCCCTCAGCCCTCGGAGTAGTTGACCGCCCCGTTCCAGTCTAGTCCGACGCCGCACGTCGCCTCGCTCCGCATCTGGTGGCGCGCCGCCGGGCGTGTCGAGGCGCACTCGCGCCCCATTCAGGTCGCGGCGGCAGCACCCTGCACTTAATCCCGCGGGATGCGCGATCGACGGCGCGGCTCGCAGCCCGTGTCCGTCGCGATTCGCTCGCCGCGACCCGGAAGGGGCAAGGGGGCCGCACGCACGCACGCACCGCCCGTCGCTCCTTCGCGCAGTCCGCGGCCGCCGGTGGGACGATTCCCGCTCGCGATGCCGTGCGTCTCCCGTGCGTGCTCTGCGCTCGCGCGCGCACGTCCTCGCGCCGCTCTACGGCCGAGTGCGCGCGCGCGACGCGCAGCGTACTTGCTGCGAAGGCCGTGCTGCCTCCCGCTCTGCGCGTCGATGGCGCGTTCGACGGGATCCGAGCCATGGGTCGCGCGCGCGTACAGCCGACGCCGGCGATCTAAGCGACGGCCTCGAGGCCCGCCAGCGCCGACCGGACATTGGCCTGGGAGAATACTGGTTTGCGGGTGGATCACCGGTTCACCAGTGGACGTCTGCACACTTGTCGAACGTTGATCTACAGGCCCCGGGGCGAGCTCGCTAGCCAGCGTCGTCGACATCACAGATTTGCAGCGCACGGTTACCACTGCTCCTCGTGAACGCCGAATGCTCGACATCCGACGTCCCCAAGGTCTCACCAGCTCCTCACCGACACCAGCGCCATCCCGCCATCCCGCCAGCGACCTCTCCCATCTTCCGTGGCCCCCAAAACCCGCCGGGCGCTGCAGAAATCGGGCGGGGGCGGGCGGCGGGGGCGGCGATCAAGCTCAAGTCGAAATTGGACTCGAAGTGCGACGGTCGAGCTTCGATGTCGGCACGCGGCGGGGAGCGTCCACCGCACGTGAGCGCGCGCTCTGCACCGACTCGGGGCTTCTGCTTACACGATTTAAACTCAAGCATCCGCTCTAGTGCGCTCCGAGGGCTCCCTTTGTCGTCGTCGTGCGGGAGTCGAGGCGGCAACGGCCCCCGGCGGCTCCTTTAAACCTGGAGCTTGAGCGGCGGGGTGGGACCGTCGTCCGTTCGATCGAAGCGCGGAGGTATCGGTCGTCGCTGCTCGTGCGTGTCGACCGCGGATCTGGGAGCTGGGACTGTGTATTGGAGTTGGATCCACGCCGCCGGTGCGCTTCATGTGAATTTCCGTGTGGGATCGACGACGGACGACGACCCCGCCTACTGCCGGCGTGTGCCTGTCGTCTCGGAGAGTATGCGGCCAAGCGTGCGAGCTGGACGCGAAGTCGACAATACACGCTCGCACACCCGTCTGGTGAATGTGCGCCCAGCCGAGGCCCATGGATCGGCGAGGTTGATGTCGCCAGCGGGTACGCGGAGACTGGTGGGTGCCAGAAAGTGGCAGAGGGACTCGAAATCGTCCTTCTGGCGCGGGCGAGTAGCAAAACGTTAACGCTTGCAATACGGGCAGGGATTCCGGAGGCGGCGACCTGCGGCGACGTACGTCGACCGCCGCGCCGCGCGAGCTGTCGTCCCGGTTTGCGCGCGAACGAGGCCAACCGCTCTCGTCACCACGTGTAGTTCCTGAGCAGAGAGGCAGTAATCTAGGGTCTTTGGGGCCGCACGTTCATCTCCGGTCCTTCAAATTGGCATTCCCCGCTTCAGCACAGACTAGAGGTGTACAGCATCCCCATGGTGCGAGAGCAGCGCTCGCCGTTCGGACGCTCTCAGCAGCGTTTGGAGACCGAGGCCTAAGGCCTAAGGGCCAGAATAGCCGGGCGCGATTTATGTTCTTGAATGCCGATGTATATAGTGACGAAGCGCTCGCGTGTGGGTATATACAGCTGGATCCGCGGACACAGCTGAGTGATATCCTTTGCTGCATTGCGTCAGGGGTGTCTGGTAGAGCAAGCTGGGAAGAAATTGAGTGACGCACGCCGAGAGGAAGACCAACGCTTCGGATGAGCGGCACTTCACGGGGGCGAGAGCAGCAGCCCTTTGGCACACACATGAGTTTAGCGCGACAGATTGCACTCGGGCCGACTGCAAGGCAGTGAGGAGTGTGATCCCTTGGCGGTGGTGCTCGGCAATTCATGGGAGCAGGCGGCGGCAAGGCAGAGACACCAAAGAGCGTAAGAAGAGGGTTAGAGAAGCAAAGAGCTAGCACCGGGACCAGGCCGCAATATGAGGGTGAGCGAACGGGGCCAGGTGGGTGGAGGTGCTGGTCAGAGAGGCAGAGACGGGGAAGACGGCGAGTGCGGGCCGAGTACGGCACGTGAATTGGGCACTCCACTCCGAAAGTCGCCCAGCCCGAGCAGCGACGACGGCCTCGCTTTCCTGTCTGTCCACCGCTGCATCCACACCCCTCCCCGCCTCCCACCTCCCACCGTCTCCGGCTAGTCCTCCACGATCGCACACGTTTTCCGCCACGTGTGACAACCGCGATTGCCGTGCTTCAAATACACACCCTCCCTCCTCCCGTACCCTCCCTCCTCTCAGCCATCCTGCAACGTGTAGTCGACGCGACAGAAGGCTTTCAAATTTCCGGGACACGCTAACGCATTGTGTGTCGAGCCATACTCTGGCCTGGTCAGTGTCTCCGTCTTGCACATATTTCCGCATCCTCATCCCTCCCACGCCGCGTTCTGTTCGCCACATATACAATCGTCCACTGACTCCATTTAGGTCTTGAACTCTGCACACAACATGCACACGCCTCCTGCGAATGAGTTCGGCGTGGTCTACATTATCGAGAATGCCCAGCAATTTTGGTCAGGCACGTTGATATCCTTTGCCTCAAAAATGGTTCCCTTCTGATTAGTATTCATAGAGCTCGAAGACATGCTTCGTCTTCCCGACAAGCCTTTGCTTTCACAACTTGACGGGGCTTTGCGTCAGTTCATCACCTTCTGCGCCGTATACCATGGTCAGTTGATGCGCATATACCCACTTGAAATCTCGTTTCTAACTTTGCATCCCGATCCCACTTAGAACAATATTTGCAGAGCCCCCTGCAAATAGACCACGCCTGCAACACGATCCTTTCCTCGGAGCTGTTTTCTTTCCATTCGGAACGGATGTGTGAGCTCATGGTTGAGGACGCGCAGACGGTACGTGCCTGTCCCGTTCTTTCGACGCGTAAATATCTCATCTCCTCGTCCCCCGTGCTTTTGGTTCCACACCCCAACAGAACACAGATCCCATTACGAGATGATTCTGTATTGCGTCATGCTAGCATTCGGTCGTCGGAGTGCAGTCTTCCTCCGCTCCCAGAAACGTTGGCACACCCTCTTGCCCCTTCTCATGGACCACGTTCGCTCAGAAGTCGACCCGGAGATCGACGCCCACTACTACGGTGCCTCTTCAGGGACGGGCTCAGGTGCGACGCGTTCAGCAGTCGTCCCCATTGAAGCAAAGCTTCGGTCATTATCAGTACGGCTCCTATACGAGGTATGCCGCGTCCAGAAGATGTCGTGCAAGACCTTCGTACGTCCATTGCATTCTTGTTGCGCGGTGGGCTCATGCAGCGTGGTTAGGTATGTTCGATGACGCGTTTATGGACCATTTGTTCGATCTGGTAGAGCAAACTCGTGACATGGACGAGAGTCGTTCAACTATTCCGTCATCAAGCTCATAGTAGGTGCCGAATGGTGCCATTTCGATTCCGTGTGACATGCCATCAGGTCGCTTTGAACGAGCAGTTCATGGTCGCGTCACTCCAACCACACACACCGCAACCGCACGTCAATGGCTTCGCGCAGCAGCAAGAGAGCTCGAAAAGACCTGAATCAACGAATCGCGTGTTGCGGATCCTCATGTCTCGTGCCTCATCCAGTCCTACTTTTGGAGAGAACTTAATCTTCATGCTCAACCGGGCCGATCGATCACCAGAGGACCAATGTATGCAGCTGCTCGTGCTCAAGCTGTTGTATTTGCTTTTCACCACGAAAGGGATGTCCGAGTTCTTCTACACCAACGACCTTTGCGTCCTCGTAGATGTCTTCCTGCGGGAGATCGGGGACATCGACGAGGAGAATGAATCCGTAAGTGCATCAATACTTTTCGCTTCGATCAATATTAAGCTTTTCGGCCCGTTTTTTCTAGTTACGGCACACGTACCTGCGCGTGCTCCATCCTTTGCTCACGAAGACCCAACTGCGCGGTATGCCCTATAAGCGTCCACAGATAGTCCGTCTCCTCGAGTGTCTCATCGAGAACGAATCCATCCGGGACGTCGACCCCACCACCAAGCGCCTGGTCTCGCGATGCATGAGCGGGGAGTGGTGCGTGCAATTCCGCAAAGACGCCCCTTCGACGTCCTTCGCGGCGGATCCTCGCAATACACCATCTACGAAGAAGATATTAAGCGTGGTGACAGTCCAGGCCTCGATGCCGTCTCGGTCGCCTCTGCGCCAGATTCGGCAAACGCGGTATCTGGTGCGCCGAAGCCTCAGCTTGGACGGATGGACTCCGTGCGCGGGAAGCTCGCGAAGGCCAGCAGGAGTGCAGAGCATCTCCCCCTTCCGTCACCCACTACAACGAAGCCCCGCACTGTATCCAGTCAACATACCTCATACGCCGCGAGTGATCACACCGCACCGCCATCTACGTCCAATCATCACCACACGCGGAAGGGACCAGGCCCATTGTCTGTTCCCCCACGCCTCGCGAGCGGGGACAGCGCGTCAAGCCTCCCGCACGTTGCCGCCGCCGCACCGAGCACGCACAACAAGCCACGCTTCCGCGCGGGCTCGTTCAACGTCGACGCCACGACGCCCTCGTTCTCCGCGCTCTCGCTCGACGACCAGCCCACGCCACGCGCCGCTCGGCGCCGCTCCCGCATGCGCACGTTCTCGACGGCCCACTCTCCGCCGAGCCCGAAGGCCTGCCATCCTCGTCTTCGTCCTACCACCCCCACTCCCCTTCCTCTTTTTCCCCCTCGCGGCGCTCGCCCCCGGAGATCCGCGTGCTCTCTCCGACGTCGCCCGCGGGCACGTCCCCAGCCCCCGGCATGGCGTCGCCGACGCTCTCGACCTCGTCGCGGAGCTCCCTCGAGTCGACGGCGGCCGGGAAGACGCGGCGTGCGCCGCCCGCGCCCCCGAGCAGAGGGCGTAGGAAGCCGCCGCCCGCGCCGGTGCGCGCGTCGGGCGTCGCGGGGATGAACGCGATCGCGGCGAGCAGCCAGCCGAACCTGCCTGCGCTGGCGGCGGGCAAGGCGTCTGCGTACTGATGGGCTGGTCCGAGGCGGACGAAGGGAGGACTTGGCTGGCACGGGTCGTCGACGTGGTCGGTCTGGTTGTATGTTGTGCGGCTTTCGCCCTGTTCTCCTTTTCGCTTCACTCTGCTCGTCCTTGCCTCGGGTGATTCCTTTTTTGTTTTCGCTTTTGTTGTCCACAATATTCTCGGCTCAACCCATCATCTTGCTCCATGGACCGCACTGGCCATGCACATGAACATTCATACTTCCTACATCGCACTCTGACTCATTCATCATGTATATTAGCGCATTTTCGGCCCATGGTTAGCTGCGTAGATGGAACTTTGAACGGCTTTTCAGTGACCGACGTGTCTGATTTCGCCGTGCGGCATCAGGGAGGACAGAGAAATGTAATCTTCGAACCTTGATGCAGTTGTCGAGATGATTGATAACCCCACTCGTCCTTATAGGCTCGACATCTTTCCTGTCTTGTACGCCTGGTCTGCGTTTGGGGCAAAAGTAGCGCACCAACTCTGTAACCTGAGGGTCCAATGGGCCTCGACATCGCCCCACGCCATCACTCGTCGACGAACCCACCGCCGACAGCCGTTATGCCATCGGAGCGTCGGGCACCGTTCTCCACGTTCCCCGTCCTTCATGCTTCTGAATCCTCCCCCTCGAGCGCGTGCGTGCTTCTCTCGCGTCCCACACGGTTCGGGGCGCGCGTGTGCTGCGTAGCAAAGGACGTCCTCGGGGCCTGGCTGACTGCGATCTTCGCCCGAGGGACATTCGAGGACGACGCTATAGGACTTCCGGGCGAAATGCGCAAGTTTATCTCATCGAGCCGGGTTCGCGCAGGATCCGGAGCGGAGGGGGGATCTCCGTCGTGATGTTCGCGTGGGGCCCCTCCGACGGCTCGCGCGCGCGGAGCGAATGTGTATTGAAGCTTCAGTCGCGGCGCGGGTATGTAGAGTACGGCAGCGGGCGTGGTACTAGGCAACGCATTTTGAATGCGCGCGCGCGTTCGGCGACGCAGCTGCACATGCCACAGAAACGCACGTCGCCGATCAGACCACCCGGCGCGAGCGCGCCCGCCCCGTTGCTGCCCGGATTCCGGACTCTCGAAGGTCCAAGGTTGAACGTTGAGCTTGAGCTTGAGCGCGCAGTCCCCCCGACGCAGCGCACATGAACTCGATCAAGTGCTTCCAGTGCAGCCCCCGAAACGAAGCCCGGTGCATATGTGCATCGAACGCACTGGCCCGCGCCCAGCTCTCGAGTCTCCGGCTGTATACGCCTCTGCTCGCCGCGCCCCGTCGGTCTAGAACGGCGCGCCCTGCGCCCACCGTGCGTTCATCTCCGCCGGCGAGGCCGCGGGATCAACGATGCCTGGGCGGCGGTGGTCCCGCACGACCACATCGACGCGTTAATGTCCTGTCGGCCACGCGCGGCGCGCCCATTTCCGACGTCGCGCGGCGGCGCGAGGCGAGCGATTCCCGTGCTGGGCCATGGGCATTGCGGATCGGGGGTCCCTGGGCGTCGTGAGTGCGTGTGGTTAGATTGCGCGCGAGGGCGGGGGAGGGGGTGGTGAGTTGCCCGGTCCGTTAGGGCGGGCAAAAATGGTCAGACGCAAATCCGACCGAGGTCTAAGGACGGCTCGTGTGAGGTATTGATCACCCGAAGTGGAGGGCAGCACGGTCAAGTAAGGGCAGGGAAATGCAATGGGTCGTGATGATCAATTAGAGGTCGTGGCTATATACATTTTATAGCGAGGTCGTAACAGAGGCAAAGTGAGAGAGCGACTGAGAGCGGACACAAAGGGACAGAAGAGCAGGAGAGCACTGCGCGACTACGTGGAGGGACCTGTACGGAAGCGTAAGAGGAGCAAGAGACTGAGAGACTACTAGGAAGGAACCCTCGTGGAAAGGCGTGCCTGCGACGGTAAGTTCATACTACATGCAAGTGTACGAGTAACAGCGACCGGGCGGAAGAGTCTATGGATGAGCGAGGAACGAGAGGACAGGACGGAGAGGTATAAATACATAACGATACGGGTATAAGAGACGATGATGACGTTGCTCCAATACATCCGGTGCGGCAGCAGAACGTGAAGTGTGGGGGAGACGAAAGTAGAGAGATATAGCGATATGAATATAGACCGAGAGTAGCGTGACGCATAGATAAACATATGTAAGAGGGAGGGGGAGAGAGAGACAGAGAGAGCAGACGACGGTGCAAGTGATACACGAAAGCGCTTCGAGGAGAGCCACAGCCAAAAGCCAAAAGCAGAGAGCCAAAGAGCAAGAAGCAGAGACACAACACCAGCGCCCTGCGCAGACACATGGCGCGAGCAACAACACAACATCCCCAACCACGTGCAAACCGGCGACGCTACTCGCGGCCTGCGAGTATGGACCCGACTGCACCATCTTCATCATACAAGGGGGGTGCGCTCACCGCCTCCAACCACTGCCCATCCGTCCACCACCGACGGCGACGGGTACAGGAGTAGCGGTAGTCTCGCGCGCCTTCTGCGCGGTGACGTACATGGCCATCACGTCTTCGACATTGGCCGCGCCCCGGCCGGATCGGTTGAGTGCTTCGGTGGCGACGTCGAGCATCGCGAACTCGTCGTCTTCGGGGGAACTGCCGGGCTGGACCATACCCGCGTTCCATCCACCTCGTGAGGGGTTAGGGAATCCAGACGGCGCACCGAAGGAGCCCGAACCGCCGAAATCGGGGAACCCTGGTGGGCTGGCGGAACTGCCACTACCGCTGAAGCTGGGGAAGCTAGGAGGACTGGCCCCCGAGGGAGCACCCCAACGAGTCCAGCCGCCACCGTCCATGCCGCGCTGCATGGCAGGGGTAGGCTCGTTACCGAACCTAGCAGGAGCGACCTTGGCCGGCGTAGGAGTGGAGCGTCCGCGCGCAGGGCTGGCGGTACGGCCGCGCTGCTCCTGTTGCTTGGGCTGCTGAGAGCTAGTCCATTGCGCCCAGGGAGAGGCGCCCGCGAGAGAGGCAAGGAGACCTCCACCACCCAAACTGCCGGGAGAGGCGTCTTCATCAAGCTCATCCTCATCGTCCTCATCTTCGCTGAGACGATCGCCGGCACGGCCGCTTTCGTCCTCGGACGAAGACCCCGCAAACCAGGCTGGGTAGTCACGACCGGCAGCTCGGCGCATTGGCGGGGGCGATGGTTCCTCAGGCGAGGGAGGTTCTGCAACCTGGCCGAGACGGCTGGGGCGGGTGGGAGCATAGGCGTTCTTACCACCCGAAGTGCGCGTTTGGATGGGGGGTGGAGACGTCCACGCACTAGCGGGGGAGGGAGTCGCAGGAGCAGTGGGTGGAGAGGGAGGCTTCGGAGGGGCGTCCACGCCGACGGCTTTCGCAGCCTTGGCTGCTTGAGCTGCCGCCCAGGGAGACAAGCCCGCAGAAAGAGTACCGGTACCTGTAGTGGTTTCATTTGAGTTTACGGCGAAATTCACCGACTTGGGTGGCGGGGGGACTCTCGAAGTCGGCGCTGGTGATGCAGAGCGCATGTTCGAGGTGGCAGCAAGCTTCGAGGCGGCACCCCAACCCGAAGCCACAGGGGTCGGCGCAGGTGTCTTCTCGACCGCAACCGGCGCAACCTTGAGAGCCGGCGTTGTTGCCTTCACGGGAGGAGTCGGAGTCGACCTGCCGGTAGCCACCGCCTTGCCTTTCTTGCCCTTCTTGGCCGCCTTGCTCCTAGAACCCGTGTCGAGGACTTCATCCACGTCAGCATCTAGCTCGGGTTCCGGCTCGGGTTCCTGTGCGAGGCCCATGTCCCAATCGAACTCCGGTCCGTTCTCGGGTACTGACGCTCCAGGGAATGCTCCAGGGGGCCGAAAAGCGACTGCTGGCGGCTTGGAAGGCGGCATAGAATCGGCCGCTTTCTTGTTGCGGTCCCCGAGGTTGCGAACGCGGAGAGCCTCGGTGATGATCGAGTCGCGGATCCCGACGATCTCGCGAGCTACCTGCTCCATTTTGACCGTGTGCGCCCGGATGAGCCAAGAACGCTCGCTTTCCGGCATGGCTTGACGAAGCGAGCGTGCCAACTCTGCATCCTTTTCGGCAGCCTGATCGTGGAATTGCCGGATAGAATTGGCGAAGGTATTGTCAATCATCTTCGAGAACTCGGCGTCAGCACCGGCAGAGGCGTCCAAAGGCGCCATGAGAATTGAGACCGGGACGGGATACGTGAGGAGACCATGGGGCTGGGCCGCGGGAGGAGAGACGGAGCGCGGGGACTTGGCTGAGGTCTGCGTGGGGGGCTGGACAGAGGAAACCTTGGCCGATGCTGGGGTGAAACCGGCCCGAGAAGGAGTCCGCGCATCTTCGAGGATCGCACCACTCGTGGAGGGCCCGCCCGAAGAGCTCTTCTGAAGGAAAATGTCAGCTAATACGAAGAGAGTGCTTATCGCAAACACGTACGACTGGCTCTTCGGGTACATCAGTGACCGATGCACTGCGCGAGAATCCCCATGAGAACCACGAGGAGGGCTGAGTGGGGGCAGGTTTGCCCTTTTGAGCAGACGCTGATTGGGCAGTCTGCTGAGCGCTCCGGGCGGCGAACGCTTTCGCAGCGTTGAGCGGTGCCTGGTCTGCTTCCACGGTCGTCCTTTCAGAGAGCGACGGGGGAGAAGGGGTGGTGAGGGTAGAGGGGTCGATGGTGTCCTCGCAGAGAAGGACTTGCTCGACTTCGAGCATCTCTTGGGGGGTCATGTCCGCCCAGTCCTCGGGCTCGAGGCCGACCTTGGCAAGGCGGGTGTTCCACTCCGCGACAGCAGCGGTTACGAACTCGCGACGGACGGAGCTGATAATGTTATCGCGGCCTTGTTCGAGAGACCTTCCCTTGACGCGTGAGTTCTTCTCTGCCTCGGCGAAGAGCTTGAGGAGATGTTGTTCGACTTCGGCCTGATGAGGCCCAACCCACTCGGCACTGAATCGGCGCCATTGGATACGAACGAGGTCGGCACGAGTCTGGACGCGGCGCTGGGCCGGGGGAGGTACGCCTTTCGGCGCAGTAGAGAAGGCGGACTTTTGGTTTAGAGGGGCGGGCGCAGGGCCGGGCTTGGGTGGCGATACGGACGGTTTCGCAGGGGGTTGGGGAGACGATCGAGGCGGCGCAGGGACAGGTTTAGGTTGGACAGAGGCTGGGATGGAGGGCGCAGCGGTCCTCGGTGGCGGGGAGACTCTGGAAGGCATCGTGGCGGGAGCGGCGGGGGCAGCAGGGGGGGAGACGGTTACTGGGGCCTTGGGTTGGGCAGAGGGCCTGGGAGCGTTGGACGCCTTCCTTCGGCGGTTCATGTTGGGCTGAGGAGTGCTGGGGAGGGGAGAAGAGGCCTGCGGACGCGGTGGGCTCGAGAAGGGGATGGGAGAGCAAGGGCGGATGGCTTCATAGAATGTAGTGGGTGGTGGTGCGGACGAGGAAGAGATTCGCCCTCGCTCTCAAAATCGTAGCTCGCGCTCGGTATCTCCCGGCTCAAGAAAAACTCCGCCTGTCCTGGATCGGGTAACATCGGCTGAGCTGGCTGTTCTTTGTCCGTCACCTCGTGGCTGCCTCGTGGCCGTTCCCCACTGCCCTGCGCTGCCTCCCATCTTCATTTCGTGCTCTGTTCGGGCTCAACCCAGTCAGCGTTGCACTGTCGACGCGCGCAATGTGTGCGGAATTACCACCACGGCAATCTCGTCTTTCGCCCGCACTATGCGGCGCTGCGGTCGTAGACACGCTCCCGCGATACGGGTTCGCTCTCGTGGCTCCGGGCTCCCAACAGCCGCACGAAACGTTGTTGTGCCCACGCCGTGGCCAGCGGGGATGTCGATGAACGACGTCGCCTGCACATGACTAGGGATCTATGACGTAGTCGCCCACTAATCTTGCCGTTCGGCCATGTGCCATCCGTAAGAGGCAGCCCCATATATACAGTGCCCGCCTGTCTCCCTCTTAATCGTGTATCCCATCTCCGCGTACGACTTTCACGCCCTCTCGTCTTCCCTCTCAACTCAAGATGGCCAAGGTTTCGTCCACAAGTGACGTCATCCTCTACTTCCTTGCCATGTGAGCCTATCCTTTCCTCGCTCCCTTCGGGAACTTATGGCGTCATGTGACCCTCGCAGCTTCATTCCACCAGCTGCCGTCTTCTTCAGTAAGTCACAGGAGAGTGCTTCATTCGAGGCGTGTATCCTCACCTGTGTCCTTCAACCAAGAGCGCGGCCTGAAGGCAGGTCAGTGGTCACAAACGCTCTGTTGAATTCCCAGCATCTGACCTTCGAGAAGACTTTTGGATCAACATCCTTCTATGGATCTTGGGTTGGATCCCGGGCGTGCTCCACGCTTGGTAGGTGACGCCGCGGCTGTGCAGGCCGCATTGCTCACACGATACGAACAGGTACATCATCTCGAAGAGTGAAGGCGCAATGTGATGCTCCTTTGGTTGGTATCCACGGACTCCTGTCGAACGACCCGTAATTCCCGATCGTTGTTGATATCTGTAGATAATCTGGCTCGGGCACCCCTCTTTGTACATATTTCAGCACGTGATGATGATGCAGGGCACTATGTTCTGTTCGCTTTGATACGTCCAAGCTGAGGCGGTTGAAACAAACGCAGGAGCCCAGTATCCTTTGCAATTTATATTCGCAAGGGAGCTTGGTTGGCAGCTCGACTACGGTACGAAGCTATTCTCGAGAGACTGGGGACCATTCGTAATCGGTACATAGGAAGTTAGTGGGACGAAAATCGCCAGCCAGATGTAGCAGTGGCATTCCATAGCAGAAAGCGAGACTAGATGTAAAGCGTTTTGGAGAGCGGGGAATACCAAGCGGAGCAATTTGTAAAAAGAGTGTGGGAGCGGATGCTCAACTGGCACATTGGACGGGAGGGGAACGAGAGCCGTGATGGGGTCGTAAGGTGGTCGTAAGGTGATCGTAAAAGTATAGTAGATGAGAGCGAGCGTCGTGAACTTTGGTCGTGAAATGAAAAACGGTGAAACATATACAGTGACGGTCAAAATAATGCACACCCTGGCTCTGACGTCTAGTGCGCTTCATGGCGGGCTCGAATCTCGTCCGTTTTGGATGATATCTGTATGTACGGGTAGATATTCTGAATTAGAACCTGTGGGTACTTGTTTGAGAAGATTCGGACTAGTATTGAGCGAGATAGGAGGCAAACTCTGTGAGCCACCTTGTCACAGCTGTCACAGCTGTGGGCAGGGGGCGACAATGCATGTCCGTAGAAGCAGAACAGCAGAGAGTTGAGAGCTGCGATTTATTTGAGGCTTATTGGGAGTCTGAATGATGCTCTGTGTAGGAATTTCAGGCTGTAAAAACTTCTGGTCGGGTCATGTTTGAGCAAACATGGTTTTGAGCTTCCTCAACTCAAATCCGACCATTTATTCGCACAGGCTCGGTCTGACTGCTACTGCAACAATATGGAATATTTTTAACATGCTCATAGACGTGATTGATGCAAAAAACCAGAGGAGAAAAGGTGCAGATGTGGTTGTAGAAGGTGCACTGTGGTATTGATCAATGTCACACACATCACAAATCGATGTCTAGAACAGGACAAAGGACCCTGTGAGGCACGAAACTGCTGTGAGAACTTCCCATAAAGAAAGGCTTTCAGATAAGGCACGCAAGGTTGGCCGCTATGGCTTCGTTGCATGGGTACATACTCAGGAAGTTGCCTGATGTGACATGTGTGGCTTCACCAAGTATCCCCCGTCCCATGTTCGCCGTGTTTTTCGCAATTCGTGCATGGTATGTGTATGTATCAACTTTATAAGTCTCTGAAATGTGCTCAAGCTAAAATTCCAGAATACAGACAGCCAGGAAGGCAAAACAATGGAGGCAGGGCAATCATTGAATATGATCATGTCACATCAGGCAACTTCCTGAGTATGTACCCATGCAACGAAGCCATAGCGGCCAACCTTGCGTGCCTTATCTGAAAGCCTTTCTTTATGGGAAGTTCTCACAGCAGTTTCGTGCCTCACAGGGTCCTTTGTCCTGTTCTAGACATCGATTTGTGATGTGTGTGACATTGATCAATACCACAGTGCACCTTCTACAACCACATCTGCACCTTTTCTCCTCTGGTTTTTTGCATCAATCACGTCTATGAGCATGTTAAAAATATTCCATATTGTTGCAGTAGCAGTCAGACCGAGCCTGTGCGAATAAATGGTCGGATTTGAGTTGAGGAAGCTCAAAACCATGTTTGCTCAAACATGACCCGACCAGAAGTTTTTACAGCCTGAAATTCCTACACAGAGCATCATTCAGACTCCCAATAAGCCTCAAATAAATCGCAGCTCTCAACTCTCTGCTGTTCTGCTTCTACGGACATGCATTGTCGCCCCCTGCCCACAGCTGTGACAGCTGTGACAAGGTGGCTCACAGAGTTTGCCTCCTATCTCGCTCAATACTAGTCCGAATCTTCTCAAACAAGTACCCACAGGTTCTAATTCAGAATATCTACCCGTACATACAGATATCATCCAAAACGGACGAGATTCGAGCCCGCCATGAAGCGCACTAGACGTCAGAGCCAGGGTGTGCATTATTTTTGACCGTCACTGTAGGAATAAGCAAAAGGGCAGCATGTGCAGCACTGCATTCAAAGCAGTGCCCGTTAGACTTTGTCGGATGTGGGTGGTTGATCAGGTCTGCCATTGATAAGAGCAGGATGCTCGTGGCCGCGCTAGTTGGCCACTCACCACCCGCGCTGGCTCGCAATCAACTCCGTGATATCCTGCTCCTCTCCCGGCACGTCCTGCTCCGCGATCATCTTCTCCCGATGCAGGTCCGCCACATACAGGCTCCGCAGGCTCTGGTACGCCGCCGTGCGTCGCGGCCCCGGCACCTGATGCTGGGGCTGCAGCGGGACCGGCGCCGGGCGGCGGTATTGGTACTGAGGCTGAGGCGGGTACTGATGAGCCTGCTGAGAGACAGGAGCAGGGCGGGGTGCGCCCGCATCGTCGAGAACCCGTCGTCGGACGTCGCGCGGGCACGCTCCTCGCGGCGGCCCGCGGGGAGCGGCGCGAAGCGGATCGAGCGCGGGGGGCTCTGGCCGGGCGAGCGTGGGGGGCTCTGGGTGGGCGAACGCGGGAACGCGGGGTACGCGGCGGGCCCGAGGGGCGAGGGCGCGGAGGGCGCGCGCCGGCGCGGGGGAGTGCTGGGGCGGGCATCCCGTAGTAGCCGTCGTTGGCCTCGTTGGAGGCGGGAACGGGGGGAGGGGCGTGGACGCGGGGGACGGGCGAGCCACGAGAGACGAGGATGGAGCGCGTCGGGGAGTGAGCGGGGTCCGTGGGGGTGGGGTGGTTGGTCGGGTACTGCATGGTCATCGTTGGGAGAGAACCGGGCGATGTTTTTGGGGGTGTGGTCTGTTGGTGGGGTGGTGAGGAAGAAGTAGACCTTTTGAGACTTTCAAGCCAGAGTGGGGCTTGCAGTGAAGCAGCGGCAATGGGGGGAAGCGGTCGGAGGTGGTCAGAGGAGGAGCCCGCCTTTTGTACGCGGCACAGAATCCGAGTTTACTCCTCCGCTCGCTTGAAACGTTGATGCTAGGCTGCCAATTGAGGCCAACATGGTCGGACAATGGCGAGAGGCGTGTGAACGGCCACTGCTGCCGCACAAAGCAGCCTGGGGTATGTCGGATCAAGAGATAGTAAAAGTGATCTGGTGCCAACGACTGCGGGACTCGAATCGTTCAATGTAGACATGTATGGAGCAAAAATTGCGACTACACGTGTTTAGAACATGTTTGGGGATCCACCAATCTCGAATCACTATTGTTGCACACGGGCAGCGCGGCTTGGACATGGTGCATTGGAACATCTGCTGTCCCAAAACACGCCACCGGTTGGCTGGACTGTTGGGAACGGGATACACGATATCGGAACAGTCAGCTGCAGGTCCAGAATGATCGCGAAGGGGCGTCAGGCTTACTGAAGATGTGAAGGGAGCAAGGGGGCTACTCTTGATGACAAATTTCCCGGCCGTTCAACAAAATCCAAACAGGTCCAAGCAATCTTGAAGTCACATGCTGAATTCTCGCAAGGCGAGTGCTCGCTCTTTCTGTACGCGCGTTCATTTAAAACAGGAGCGAGAAGCAGGAAGGTGCATACCACATGTACGTCCATTGAACCCGATAACGGGAGTGGCCTAAGGCCCTAGCCGCGAGCCTGTAAAGCGGGGGTTGTTAGGGCATGATTTTTTTTGCATGCACAGATTAGCCGCGTCCCACCAACAATCGAAATACTGATCTATGTCAAGGGACCCCGTGATTCTAGACAGTGTGCACATTGAAGAGTAGCTCCGATGTGGGGACGCTGCATAAAATACAAAGGCACGTGATGAAGGGATTTGCAGCCATCCTCCTTCCGAACAGGACCTACCGCCTACTTACCATCCGTCGTCAAGGCGTTTTAGGGAGGCAGACGCGACGCTCACCTTGTCTCTGGATCCACGCATCCTGTGTCGACTTCAATTCTATTGCTAAGATGTCCGTGCTATACAAACACGGAGGCCGTAGCCGGGTGGGCTGGCTATAATGGCTCTTGAGAAGAAACATACTTCCTGTGATACTTCACTCCAGAACAACCTGCATTTATTTTACGGGGTTGAGTACTATCTTGAATATAGACGCGCAACCCAAGCGTAACCGGCGAACACTCACCTGTTCTAAGTCAGAACTCGTTCTGGACAGACATTTGACTTCATTCAGAGGAGTGTAAAACGGAACGAAACGCGAGACACACCACAAGGCAACGGGATAACAGCATGGAGGTTGGGTTCAAAGTTGTCGCAGCCCGAGACAAGTGGTGGCCGGAGGGCGACCATCAGGACCCCGATCGCACACTCGACGATTTATCCAGGCCAATTGGGTTCCGATCGGTCAAACCACACCGTCGACCGTGAAATCTGACCTCCATCTCGCGGCAATCGTGAGCTCCATCGCTAAGTTAACAGGTAAGAATAGTGGCTCCTTGCATTCAATCTAACTAGCCTCACATCTTCGTGGTACCCAATGCAGCTCTAGTGATCCATCACAATGTCCACTGAGGATGTCGATGACGGAGGCATATTTCTCGGAGACATGTTCACGGTAGGTACATAACCTGTCCTGTAATTTTTAACCAGACGGATTGATACGATTTAAGGAACCTCCAAGACCGCCCACCCCTGAACCAACATTCTCCACCTACGAACGCGAGCGTCCTGACGACGACGATTGGCGAAAGATCGAGATTCGTCTCGTTGGTTCTCATCCCCTCTGGGGCCACTATCTGTGAGTTCTTGTCATCGAAAACCAATCAATACTCACGATTGCGCACTTTAGATGGAACGCCTCCCTGGCATTCGCCTCATATCTCGACGACCACCCCGAGCTGTATCAAGGCAAGGACGTGCTCGAGCTTGGCGCGGGCGGAGCCCTGCCAGGTTTAGTGAGCGCAAAGAACGGGGCGAGACATGTATATATCCTTCAACCTCCAATAATTCATGACGCACTGATTGTCGTTGGCTTGCAGACCGTCTTGACCGACTACCCAGATCGGGCTCTCATTGACAACATTTCTTACAATGTTGGGCGCAACATCCCAGAAGAAGCTCGAGCTGCAGTTGGCGTTGAGGTGAGTCGGGATACATTGGATGACTATTCAGAGCTCACCTCTACGTGCCAGGGGTATATCTGGGGCCATCCTGTCGAACCATTACTGCAACTCCTACCTGACGGTTCCGGGGAACGGGCGTATGACCTGATCATACTGTCAGACCTCGTTTTCAACCATTCACAGGTACGCACTCGTCGTTGTGAGCCAAGACACATTTCAGGAACATGCTCGCGGGCAGCACAACGCGATGCTTAGCACATGCGTGAACGCCCTCGCGAAGACACGTCCAGCCACAGTACTCGTGTTCTTCACCCATCACCGTCCCCATTTCGCAGCGCGCGACATGGAGTTCTTCACGAAGGCGCGCGAACAGGACTGGGTCTGCGAGGAAATCCTCACTCGCAAATATCCGGTAGGCCAAGCGTGGGTGCTATCTCTACAACACGCTGACGCCTGTTCCAGCCCATGTTCCCTGAAGACCCCGGTGAAGAAGAGGTTCGGGCGACCGTGCATGGATGGAAATTGACGAGACGATAAAAACTATGGACACACAATGCAAGAAATAGACTTTCCCTATCAACCTACAAACGATGAGACACCAAGGAGACAGAATGGGTCGGCAGCGTGTAAGTGTCGTTCTTGCCGATGCATCATGGAAGGGGGCAGTGTTCGTCTTGTCGGAGAGTCCGACATGAACGCTCGCGTTTATAAGCTTGGGACTCACCGCACGATGCCAACACATTTCAAGACCAGAGAGGGGGAACGATGCGATATATTACGCGGAGTAAGGGTGCCGTCACTACTATGCTGTAACTTGAGGTGCAGGCTCTAGGGTTATCGAGGGGTTCACGTCCGCCGGGATCTCAGGGTGAATGAGCATGTTGCCCAGTCTCGGAGGCGACTTGCGGCTGATGAATTCCGTCTGCGTAGGGAGCTTTCCTGCAACAATGCGTAACGCTAGGCGGAGTGTTGAGACAACTCAAAGTCATGGAGTGGGAAGAGGGCTTACCTTGCCGTGCCAGCTCCTCACGAACAGGAGCACCACCAATCTCCAGAATAACGCGTCCAGGAGCCACCCTGCGCGTAGTTGTTAGAACATATACAGGATGCGACCACAACGCTACTCACCTGGTGGCCCAGAACTCGAACGAACCCTTCCCTTTCCCCATACGAGTCTCGTTTCCCTGCGAGCAAAACGCAACATGAATGAAGCCCCTCCACGTCTACGCGCGCCCTCTGAAAGAAAGAGCAACACGCACCTTCTGGCAAACGGGCACGTCCGGGAACACACGGAACCAGACCTTGGCACCCTTAATGACCTTCAGCTTCTTCTTGATCATGTCGTCGATCGACTTGAGCTGTTGCGCGGTGATGCGCGCGCCGTGGCCGCAGATGCGAAGCCCCCACTCCCCGTGGGCGAGCGTCGTGCCCTTGGTCGCGCCCCCGGTGGGCACGGGGAGCACGCCCTTGTGCCGCTTGATGAACTTCACGCGCATCGGCGCCCAGGAGTGGCGGCCGCGCGCGAGGACGGCGGGGGGCGACGAAAGTGCGGGTCGTGGGGCCGCGCGCAGGGCAACGGGCGACGGCCACGTCGACGGCCGGCACGCCGCTAGCAGCGGGCGGGCGGAAGATGAGAGGGAGAACATGGGGGAGAGGGATTATGTAAGCTTCGCTGGCAGAGTTTCCGCAGGAGGAGAACGTCGTGTGGCGCCTGAGTCGGGGTCGAGCGCGTACGCACCGCGTCTCGGTCCGCCCTTCACTCCTCCTTGAGGGACTGCTGCTCGCTCTCCAAACATCCTCGTCCTCGCACACCCATGCCCACTGCTCGTGCCTTGAGCTCAGCGCTGAAGCGCTTCAGCAGGCCATCGGCCGGTCCGGAGGCGAAGGCTCTCGTCAGCGGCCTGCTCAAGCAGCACGGCCCTCTCTCCAACAGAGAGATGTGGCACCTCGTCTCGAAGACATCGCCAGAGACCTCTACGGGGGATAATACGTCCATACCCTCTATGAGGTAAACATCCACGCCGTATTTCTCGCATTGGCACTGCGCTCATGCGTCCCGTCCCCGCCCCTCTGGTACTAGGTACCTGAAGCACATCGTGCTCGAACAGATGGGACAGTCTGGCGAGCTCGTCAAACGCGTCATCAACAGGGAGGTGCCTCTGGAGTCCAACACACACGCTACCTCTGTCTCGCCTGTTAAGACATGGCGTTGGGACTTCATGGAGGCTCCTACTCAGTCAAAAACGAAACCCGTAGAGAAGGCACCATACGGCGCGGAAGTCGGCGTAGGCGAGGACTTCTCACATCTCAACAAAAGGAGACAGCGGTCCCGGGTGAGGCACGTTACTCGCGACGTCTCGTGGATGAAGGAGCTTGATGAGGTTCGTCGGATCGCTGCGGAGAGGGATGCGAACGTTTGAATCCATGTAGGCCAGGGGATGGAGGGATCTCGTTGTCGTATGTTAACGCCCATCTCTACTATAATCGTTTCTAGCTCCATTGCTTTGAGCACCGCGTGTAACATCGTGGTGTACTTCTGAATTTCGCAAAGCCGACGCTTGATAGTGATGTTCCTCGCCGTTTGAGGATTACTGCCAGTTCAAGGACAGTACTGAGCTCAAGGTAGTGGCTCGCATGTGGAGCGATCGACTGAGTGTAGTAAACGAGTGGCAACAAGTGACTAGCAGGCATAACATACGTATACTACATGTGTGCAAATCCGGACGCAAAGCTACTCGGACAAAATCTACCCTACTCGAAAGTGATCGGCGAGATGCACGGAGAAGCGAAAGAGAGAGACGACGGGCGAGAAGACATCGGAACATACTGCGAGCAAGTCCCTCACTCAACCTTCTTAGCCTCTGCCATGTCCACAGGCTTTCGCCTCTCGAGGACCTGCACAAACTTCTTGGGAAACCACCCTTCACGGCCCTCGCGTGTGCGACCCTTCCACCACTCACTGCCCTCGACCTGTAGAGACGATGAGTAAGGCGGCACAACAAAGATGGCATTTGCGAACTGACCTCAATCCTTGGATCAACCTCCGCGCCCGTCGCCGGGTCCAACTTGCCCATGATCGCCACGATCTCGTTCTCCTTCAGCGCCAGCTCCGCGGGCGTCGACGCCTCGAACGGATACAGCGCGCGCGCGAACGTCAGCTGCGACGGGTCCAGCGGCGGCAAGGGGCCCTGCCCGAGTTGCCCCTGCGCGGCCATCTGCTCGCGCTGGCGCTCGGAGAGGACGCGGATGAGCTTGTGCATCGCGTAGGGGACGCCGAAGACGGCGAGAAGGAAGATGATAAGTGGTTTCTTGCTCGCCTTGGGCGGCGCGGGCTGCGGACCCTGCACGGGGCGGCCGTTGACGAAGTCGCGGAACTCGCCACGCATCGAGCCCGCGGCACCGCCCGAGGCGCGGCCGGTGAGCAGTTCGCGGAGCCAGCGGACGAGGCCGAAGAGACCGAGGACGCTCCCGAGGGCGTTGCGCAGCTGGCCGAACTGGTCGACAACGCCGACCATGGCGAAGAAGGAGGAGTGGGTCGCCATAAAGGTGGACTCGAGCATCTGCGCGACGCCGGAGAAGGTCTGGACGATGGAGTGGAGGAGGGCGAAGGTGTTCTGGGTCGTGGACTCGAGGGTCTGGGAGAGGGAGGGGTTGTTGGGGTCGAAGGGACCGCCTGGGCCTGGCATGCCGTAGCCCATGCCCGGCATGCCGCCGTACATCCCGTTCATACCATAGCTGCCGTATCCGCCATATCCGCCGTAGTTCATCCCGCCGTACATGCTGTTCATGCTGTTCATGCCGTAGGGCGAGTACGAGGAGCCGAAGGTGGAGCCATAATTTGACCCATAGCGATATGGGGAAGGTGAGTTGTATGGTGAAGTAAGGGAGTTGTTTAGAGCGTTTGCCGTGGTTGGGAGGGAGGAAGCAGCGGCTGATGAGAAAGCAGCGGGGCGAATAGGGACGGATGGGGCCGTGGAGGTCGTGGTAGCTTGAGTAGGTGCCTGGGCCGGAGCAGATGCAGAGGATGGGGTCGAGACTGGAGCTGCTGCAACAGCACCTCCAGCTCTCTCCCAAGGCTTTGGTGGGGAAGGCATGGCTGAGAGGGGGCACCGCCGCAGAGGACAAGGAGGAGCGGACGAGAAAGGCGTTAGAGCCGGCAACTCGCTCCCGCGGCAAAGCGCGCTTAGTCCACGTGGCCGCCCCAATCACAGTCGTCTCAACGGCTACCGCTGAGACTTTTTGAACCTCTTCTTCTTACAGCAGACATTCCGTTTCATGCGAGCCCTGGTAAGTGCACTCATTTAGTGTGATTTAAGATTTAGGATGCTACTGATGGGCCAGATTTCCGCAGAACCGACAAATTTGATTCATAACAACGATCGAGCTACATATTCCGAACTTGATATACATGGTGGTAACTCATACAGTAAGCATAGTTTTCGTGTGCGGTCGTGAGTTGTCGGCGCTGAAACGCAGATTACGAGAAGATCATGCCACAGGAGCCCGCCCTTGTCTTTCCCGCAACCTTTCGCTCCTCCTCAATTTGAAGGGCAGCTTCATGATCACCGGAGGGGCGGGAGCCTGCCCTCCATCCTCCGATTCGGTCAGAGAACTCAAAGAGCTCGAGCTGCCGGACCTAAACGACTTGACAGACTCCGTATCCGTCCTGTCGTACACCGGATACACGCTTCCCGCCCACGACCGAGCCACCATCATTTCGCTCGCCCGCGGGGGCAAGACCAGATCGGCAATGTCGTACGGAAGTTCGGCCGGATCGAGCGAACCCTCGCGCACCCACGTCCCGGCGCCGTCATCACGGTAGATCCGCATGTGCGGCCCGTCGGACCTCATGGTCACCGGCGTTCCCTCCCGCTCCAGGATCCCCTTCGGTCTGCGGACGGTCGGCAGCTCGCTGGTGCGCGCCGTGGACTCGCTCGCCAACGCGGTGGGATGACGTGAGGGGCACTTCTTGGCCGGCGCGAAGCGCACGACTGTGCTGTGCCGGCGCGGCCGCGGTACGGGCTCGGGTGGTTCGCGCACGGCGACGAGAGAGTCGGCGCGTTGGAGCACGACGCGGGTGCGGACGTGGCCGTCGTCGGCTGGTTGCGGTGTGCTTGGGCCTCTCTGGACCATGCGAGACTCGTGCTTCAACCTGTTCTTGCGTGGCGTCAACAGGACCGAGCCGGGGTCGAAGTCGATGAGGGGCAGTGGAGTGCGGAAGCGCGCCTCGGACTCGGCCTCCTCGTCGCCCATCATGCTGTCTCCGTCGCCGTCGACGAGGGACCCAGAGGAGGAGTGCGGTGATGGTGTCGCGGTGCGCAGGGCGGGACTGCCGGTGGATGACTCGAGATCCTCGCTGTAGTTCCAGCGGAGGATATGCCCCTCTCCGGTGGCTGAGAGGGCGACGTTGATGCGTTCACTGTCGGGATAGTGTTTCTGCACGAACGCTTTGAGCTCAGCGACGCGGTCTGGCTTCGAGGGGGATGTGACCCGAGGCATCGTCGTCTACAGCACCGTATTCAATTAAGTCCTTTATGCCTTTCGACCGCTTTCTAAATGTTGAACTCACCCGCTGCTCCGCTGAGATTCGTTGCCGGGGAGTCTTGAGTGGCGAGGTTAGGTCGAGAGATATTGGGGATGATCTCGGTCGGTCCCGCACTCAAATACCTTTCCAGAGCTGCACGCTTTACCAGACATCCATCTCCTCGCGGCATCAGCTTTGTGTGTGGTCGCTTTGTGGAGGCGCTCGCTTGGTCTGAGCTTAGCCTTTGCGCTTCGTCAAGCGTCAAAGCCCTTGCCAAAACCGGTCCAAGCGCTCGCCTCTTTTGTTGTCATGTCTGCCACGAGCTCGAGCCTCGTTGCCTCAACGTCTGCCACAAGACTAGATATGTACATGTTCATCCTACGATTATCGCAACCCGCTCTAAATGCTTGTTTTTTCTATAGTGCTTACTCGAGACATCTCATCTGTACCAACTGGACCCGGGTCCACTGGCATCCTGTCTCGAGAAGCAGACGAATGTGTGAGCCATAGTCCCTATGAGGTGCTCAGTCCTGGTCACCGCGCGGATGGCTACATGGCGGCGGCGGAGGCTCCTTTCAACCGGCGGATTTGCAGTGGCACACTTTGTCACGCCACTGCAGCTACCACTCCGATCGTCACCGTGCCGCTCGCGACGATTTCGCCACTTCAGCTCTGTGGTGTTCTGGTACAGCGCTGTGTCACCCCTATCGCTCCGGTCCAAGATTTCTGCCTCCACCACACCCAGGCAGAAGCTCTTCGTACTCTCCCGTCAGTAAATCTCCCCAGATGGCTGGAAATCTCTACAGTCTTCCCTCGGGCTCCCGATTTGATACTTGCATACCTAGTGGGACCTACCATTGGTGTACACAACATGGAGTTGGTGTGTCGTCCGCTTTGCATGTAATCAACGCTGCTTTTATGTTTCTTCAAATACGGGGGACCGTTTCCATGCCGCCTGGTGGTTCGCCCCAAGTTCTGTGTGCGCGAGATCCGTTGTGGACGGTTCGACTCCCCGATTAGCTTCACAAAAGTCTGTTTAAGCGCCTTCTATGTGCCGTAAATCGGGCGCCTCCATCTGCGCTCCCGTCCACCGTCCACCCTCACAACTACCGACGCTGCGAGCCATTCGCCACAACATTCACTCCTTTCACCTTCATCGCTATGGCGCAGAAGACGGCCAAGCAAAAACAGTCATCTAGTGTGTTCTGTCCGACTTTGGCAATGACGTTTGTTGCGGCTGACCACTGTACTACCGGACAACCTGAAGTACCCGTACAATGCGCGCTTTGCGGACACGGATTCAATGCTCCGCCGCGGTTAAGAAGGGCTCTGTACAACAAGCACGCGTGCAAGAGCAAGGGGAAAGATCCTGCAATCTCTGCGGCAGCCAGTGGAGACTCCGATGACCCCGACCACACGGTGCAGCCTATGTCAGTCGTCGCGCCGCCTGCCACGGTACGTACAGCAGCTCGGAGGAACGCCCGATCTGTGAAGCCAGATTAGTATTCAATAAGATGTTATTGTAATCTCAGGCGGACACGGCACAAACCGCAAACAGATCAGCCTCGACCACTCAAGCCTCGATCACCGTCCCTTCGGAGGCGGGGGCGCAACCACTGCGACAGCAGCGGCTGGTGATTGTCATCAAGAAACCCGAGAGGGATTCGGCCTCCTCACGCCCAAAAGCGGAGAAAGCAATCGAGAAAGAAAACGCCAGAGACGACCGGCTATAACAACCTTCGGCCGTAAGCGTAAGCAATCGGAACCACCTACTCCTTGCCCATCACGCAAGTCCGCGAGACTTCAGAACAAGGGGGAGCGGAAGGTGTGGACGAAGGACAACGCATAGCCACGCAAGGGCTGTTGATTCGGACCTATGTATGAAGCATGGATGAACCCTCTTTTTCCACCATAATGTAGTTCCGGAATTCCGTTTTTCACATCCAGAATTCGCGCCCAGGTTCACCATGGTCTTGGAAAAACTAAAATAACTGGACTCAAGAGCCCTTTGACAGACGAGCAAGGATCAGGCGGGGTGGATACCGACATTTGAGTACATATCAACATGTAAAGTCCGGTATTGCATCTCATTTGGTCGATGTATCTTGTCTCCCGCGTAAATGGTTTACAATCTGGCGTTGAGTAGGTGGCTATACAGTTTGGTCATGTGAAGATCCGGTTTCCCGTTTTGGGCACTATAGGCGCCTGAGATATCACATCACTGGCGCCAACGCGCGCCGGCACCCAGACAGATACTATCTATGGCACAAGCTAGGCTCACAGAGAGGGAAAAATACAGCAACGGATAGTCATGGTACAAGAAGTGGCAAGGAGGAACAGGGAGGGTTGATGCAGTGTCGGGGAGAAGTGTGCTACAAAGCGATGGATGGTTGGAACATGAGGCCTGAGGTTTCGCGTCGAGATGCAAGGAGTGGATGGATGTTATGGTTGGACGGTAACGAGCGTACAACACGAGGACAGTAAGATGATGTGGTCCAAGTATGATTTAGGTTAAGAAGTTGTGGATGAATGTCCTAGGTTGTTCGTGAGAGATAGTCTTGCCAGAGACCGTCGACGAACGCTGGGTCCTTCTGCGCGCCTCTAAATCAGATGCTGTACCTCAACGTCACGGAAAATTTATGACTCACATAGATAGCATCGAGGACTTCTTGTACGAACTCTCTGCGACCGAGGTTAGGCGCAACAGGCTTGGCAAACATAGCGGCAAGGAGGGCTTGTTTCGCAGCATCCTTGTCGAACGCCACTTCATGAGCATGCCCATTGGTCTCGTTCGCGACGACCTTAACTTGCTGCGGGTCCATAACAGCAGTCTTCGGCCCGGGGGAAGAGACAGTGGCAGCCGCAGCTACAGGTCCAGTGCGGTCGTGTCGTAGGAAGCCTGTGCTGGAGCCCGTGCAGGGAGGTCCCAACCTTTCTCAATCTCCGCCTTCTCCTGCTCCTTCCGCAACTGCTCCCTTTCCTTGCGACTCTTTCTCCCCTTCTTCTCCTTCTTTCCTTGAGGCGGCTAGAGAAGATGGCAGGGTCGCTGAGCGCACGCGTATCGTTAAAGTCCAGCTCAACGACGTCATCCTGCTCGAACGAGCGATCGTCCAACGGTGCACGGGGGTAAGGCCAAAGGTCGGAATTGGCTTCGAAGGGAACCAATGAGCGCGCGCGCGCGTCTGCCGATGTTGCCGGTGCAGCCGGTATAACGGGGGCTGCTGAGCTTCGGCCGTTGGCCGTTGGCGTCATGCTACGCTGCTGGGACTCGGAGGGCGAGGTCGATGGTAGATGGGCTCCGCCAGGGGGCGCGCGGGGGGTGACGTCGCCTTGTATGCGACCATGATCATGACCGTTGGTATACGGTTTGTAGGGCACCAGACGTCCAGGAGCACTTTTCGTAGCGTATTTCCCATTGGCACCGAACCTGGTGGGCCCGGGTACGTCTTCCTCAGAGGCCTGGTCTTCCTCGCTATATTCGTTGTCCCCTTCATAGCGCCTGTGCCCAGAGTGGTGGGAACTCGCCGAGCTGGGGGCCGCAGACGACGCTCGAGAGTGGGGAGAGAGACCGAGGAGCGAAGATATGACGTCTTGGTTCAGAATTTGCGGAAGAGCACTTGAGGTGGGCTTCGGAGAGACGATGACGATTTCCTCAGGTCGGGATGGGAGAGCCGGCTGAGGGGGCGCGAAGGCGGCAGACGACGATGCAGGGAGCATAGCAGATGCGAAAATAGAATCCAATAATGCGGGGCCTCGAGACGGGGGAGATTCCGCGATTTGGTGAGTGGATGGTGAAGATGCCGTGTTGTGGTGCGCAAATGTACTACCGCGCGTGAGAGCAGCAAATAGATCGTTGACTGACTTTTCCTGGGTTGCCATTGCTGGTTGTTGTGGTGCGGGGGTGGGAGCAAGGGAGGTAGAGGGCATCAGTTTGGCGAAGAGTTTATCCAGTTCGGAGCTGTTTCCATCGGGAGAGGGGGCTGTCGGGGGCTCTGAGGGTTTGGTAGGAGCGCTGTTCACCACGTTATGTTGTACTGGGCGCACGGTTTGACCTGAGGTGGCTGTCAGCTTGATACGGGTCATATTGAACAGAGTGGCTGACCATGCGGAGGGAGTACGGATGCACGACTCGCCGTGCGAAGTGGGTCAAGAACGTTCGCCTTGCCATGAGGAAAACGAAACTCCTCTGGATATGGAAGCCCTTGCTTGATGTACGAATATAATCTGGAAATTTGTGAGCGATGAGATGGTGGAAGCGGTCGAGGGGTATATGGCGAGATGTATTGGGCGTATACACCCCAACGAGGTTTGTGACCCTTCGTCGGGAGCACAAGATTACACGCAGTCTAGAAGTACGGGCGATGTAAAGGATGGAAAGGGAGTCTGCGTACCTCATCATAACGTCTTTCAGAGGCTCTCGTGCATCTGTTGCGAACATCCAGAGTCCAAGAGTGATCCCCCGTCCGCCTTTCTCTTTCTCAAATACAGAGTCTCGATATCCGGGAGGCACTCGCAACGCGAGCTCCTTCTTGAAAGCGTCTCGGCTCTCCTCAGGGATAGGGTGAGGCAAACCCATGGCCAGGCGGGTTGCGGTGTAATCTGAATAAAAGCGGACCATCAAGTAGTTCCCCATAACCTCCATGTCGTCCTCTGGATAGATCGGTCGCACAAAATCCTCAGCACCCTGTCGGTTCAAGATGAAGAACCCATATGTCGGGTAGGTGGACCTACGCTCAGAGGTCAGCTCAAAACATGCAAGGTACATGATGGGTACGCACTTTTCGAACAAGAACATGCTTCCCTCGTATCCATATCTTTCCCACTTCTCTCCCGTATGATAGTAGATGCAGACGTGGCTGAACTGGTCGATAATGGAGGTTATCGCGGGCTCCTGGCGCAACAAGACCTTCATGTTGCTTTGGTAGATCGCCAGGAGTAGGTCATGCTGCCGCTGTGGCGTTACTGTAGGGGTGATGACCCGCTGAGGAGGAGCCTGTGCTTTTTGTGCATGAACATTTGGTATGGAGCGGCGCCGGCGAGGGGCCATGGTAGATGGGGGAGTAGGGAGGAATATGGTTCAGGTCCGTGGCGTCCAGCTGGGGAGGCGCATTCACCTGCGGTAAGTGACCAATTATGGATTAAATGTGACACTAAGACTCTTATCTCGCGCTATTTACTCCCACGGCCGTTTCGGCACACGCACCCGCGCCGCTCCTCCTTGCCTCCTGCCGCTCTTGTGCTCCTTCCCCCAATCCCTCCACGAATATCATGAGCGACCGCAAACGTGCCTGGGAAGGCAATGGGGACACGAACGCGTCTAAGAAGCAGAAAAGGTGCGCTTCCACACTTCACAGTCCTTTTTCAAGACCTGACGTTCTCCCTTGTGCTGCAGTACCGTCGTGAGTGTCCTTCCTCTGCTCTGCGAAGGTGAATATACTCATTATAATTTCTTGGACGCTTTCTATAACCCTCCTTCGATCGTTCAGACTCCTTCCCATGCTACTCCTTCAGGCGGCGCGGTAAGTAATGCTCCACCCAGTAGCGTACGTAGTGTCTAACCGACTATTTCGCTCGCAGCTCTCCGGAGATGCTCTAATTGCCCAAAAGAGGGCTGAGATTGCGGCCAAGATTGCAGCAATGAAGAAGAGTGCTCTGGGAGGGTCCCCAGCTACTACTCCCGCATCAGCGTCAGCGTCCGCCACCGCCAGTCCATCACCTCCAGTCGCAGAAGACATGGCTCGTCGGATCGCGGACGTCAAGAAGCGCGTGTCCGAACAGCAGAGCAAGCTGTCTTCGAGAGACAACCCGTACATGGTGAGTCAATATGCGCCATATCATGCATGCGGAGCCATTGGAGTCAGGATATGGGCGGGTACGGAGGTAGAGTGACCTTATGTGTCAGTTGCTGCGAACAGCGGTTCCGATTGATTATTGGTTCTTTTTTTCTGGCAGCGGCGGATATGCAGAGTTGCTGGACTTGTGTACTCACGGATGCCTTTACAGGCTATGCCACAGAACAAGAAGAAGGCACCTCCCCCTCCTGCAGAGCCGGCCCCGCAAGGCGCAGGTTTGAAGATGGCAGCCCATCCGCTCTTGCTGGACAACACCCCCACCGCTCCACAATCGAAGAAGGATAGGTACAAGCCCATGCAACCTAAATTCGCCTCGATCAAAGCCAATGTGAGGAACGCGCCGATCCCTCCGCCTGCTCCGACGCCGACGGTATCTATGGAAACGTCTGCAAATCCTTACGCTTCGGCTGCATCTGCGCCCACGGAGAGCGGATTCGACGGTGCTCCTAAGGAGCGTGTGGGCCGACAATTCCGATTCAATCCCAAAGGCAAATACGTGCAGATTGCGAACCAAGTTCGCCAGGAGGCTCAACTCGAACAGCTGAAGCAGCGTATCGCGGAGAGTGCTAGGAAGGCTGGTCTGGACTCGGAGTTTGAGACGCTTGAGAAGCACATCAGAGTATGTCCACAAATTCACTCTTGTCACTGTGTCCTCAACGGATCCAACCTTCCTTACAGCGAGAAGCTCCCCCGGAAGCTGAGTGGTGGGACGCGGCTCTTCTTCCGAGCAAGTCATACAACGATATTGAAGAAGGGATGCAAAAGCTCAACATCCGAAATGCCGATTCGCCTATCACTCTATATATCCAACATCCCATCCCAATTCCTTCTCCGATGGACAAGAATAAGGTCGTAGCGAAGCCCTTGAAACTCACGAAGAAGGTTGGTGCTTATGGCTGCTCTTTCTTCGACATTTGTTGAACAACATGTGTTCTCAGGAGCAAAAGAAAATGCGGAAACAGCGTCGACAGGCAGAGTTACAAGATAAGCGTGACCGTATTCGTATGGGTCTTATTCCTCCAGACGCCCCCAAAGGTATTAGCTCTACATCCTGTCGGGAACCCCTTATTCTAACCGAATAATCCAGTCCGTCTCGCCAATCTCATGAAAGTGCTGACGTCCGACGCCGTGCAAGACCCCACAAAGGTGGAAGCGCGCGTTCGCCGGGAAGTCGCGATACGCAAACACCAGCATGAAAAAATGAACGCGGAGCGTAAGCTCACCGACGAGCAGCGCCGGGAGAAGATCGATACGAAGAAGCACGAAGAGGAGAAGAAGGGTATCTACGGTGCCGTTTTCAAGTTCGTATATCCTATTCCTCCCTCCCTCCGTCTGCCAGTTGCTGATACCGGGACTACTCAGGGTGAAAACTCTCTCCGACCCAGCGCACCGCTTCAAGGTGCGCAAAAACGCAGAGCAGAGGAGCCTCACCGGCGTCTGCATCTTCCACCCGAACTTCAGTATGGTCTATGTCGAGGGCGCTGCGAAGTTCGTCCGGGAGTACAAGCGCCTCATGCTCCACCGCATTGCGTGGACCGAGCCCGCGCGCGAGCGCGGCGAGGAGGATGTCGAGCTCGAGGACGCAGAGGACGACACCACGGCGGACGGGGGCAAGGGCAAGGGCAAGGTCGCTATCGAGGGCGATAGCGAGGCCGCGCCGATCTCGCTCGAGGACAACCAGTGCTGGCTCGTGTGGGAGGGCCAGCTGCGCGACCGGTCATTCAACAACTTCAAGCCGAAAAGCTGCCCGACTGACGGCGCGGCGAAGGAGGTGCTTGGGCAGAAGCTCGCGGGGTACTGGGACCAGACGAAGAACTGGAAGCCGGAGGAGGAGGAGCTGTTCTGATTGGCCTATCGAGGCGCATTGATGGAATTGTCTTGCGGTTGGTCGAGATCTGTGTATCCTATGTTTCTGTAATGTCATGAGGGATGTTGCATTCACTTGGGCGCCACTAGTAAACGCCGCGTGCTTCGTCGAGCTCGCTTGGCTCAGGCCCTCCGCCCCCGTCCACTGGCACACTGCGTCGAGTTTTTCCTTCCTCCCGACATGCTCTCTCTCGCTCATCCTATGTTCTTTCTATCTAGATGGGGCGGGCTCTGAAGCTCGGAGGGGTGAGCTCGGTCGTGGCACGGCGTGCAGCGGCGGCTGGCTGAGGCTGGCTCGCACCCGTCTCGTCGCGCCTGGGTCTGGTTGGTGTCAGGCGGGCGGATGTAGACTGGGTGAGAGGCAAGAGTATATCGTCATCGCGATAGTGCTGTTTATTGTGTAGGCCGACAGCACACGGGCAAACCATGGTGAGTACTTGTCCTGGCTGCCCAACGCCGCTGGAACGCCTGTGTGCAGTCAAGCGAGCACGGTGCTCCTCCTCCTCCCCTCGTTCGCGGAGCTTTGCAGGACTGTAGTGAAGATTGACGAAAATCACAAGCTTGTACGCCGCCTTGACTGCGTGTACACCGATGGAGACGGGGTCCGTGGGGAAGGGCGAGCTCTGAGATCTAAGAGGGTAGAAGGGCAGCCTCGGGGAATGAGGCCGGCTGGCCCTCTCCCGACGAGTACTTACTATATGAGTACTTGTGGCTCCTCATGGCGCAGTATCGCTGATAGTTTGACATTCATTCGAACGCGGACCCAAAAGGGACAACGGTCGAAGAATTGTGTATGCAGCAAGTACTAAGTACCAGTGGTGGATGTCAATGACCGGTCGCGGGCCCGTGGGTGACACGGCGTGACATCTACCCAGTGGCATGAAGCGTCACAGATTCTCGGGAATCGCCGGCGTCCGGCGTCCGGCACCTGGGTGTCAGATCTAGTCTCCCCGAGTGCTTTCAGGTAGCTTCGCTCGCCCCCCCATCTACCCCCCTCCGCTACTTCCCCGTTGCTCCATGGAAGACGAACAACTCCGTGACTGGTTCGAGAGATACCTCGACAACGATCCGACGCGTAACGATGGCCCCTCTGATAAAAGGGGTCTCTACACGCCTGAGATCCGGTGGAGGGATCATCAACACTGGCTCGAGGAGCGTGGGTATATCCTTCGCCCTCGCCTCCGTCATGGCTGGGTACCGTCATGGAAGGGAACTAAGCAGAGCTGGCTATTCTGTGAAGACGGCGCGTCTATAATAGTGCGTCTTTTGCTTATGCTCTTTCGTCCCACTGACGCCTCAAACAGGGACCTTGGGTAGACGCCACTCGCATCTCGGACGGTGCTATTGTCGTTCTCAAGCGCATATCCAAGAACTCCTTCCCCCACGAAGTCGAAATATCTCGCATGTTCTCTGTTGAACCCCTTGCATCCGATCCTCGCAATCACTGTGTACCCGTTTACGAAGTCATGCAGTCCCCGCTCGACGACGACATTGTTTTCATTGTCATTCCCTTCCTTCGGCCATTCGAGAAGCCGCCCTTTCGCACTGTTGGGGAAGCCTTAGAATGCATGCGGCAACTGATTCAGGTAGCATTGTCCTCCTCACGCTCTCTCACGCTACTGACACGGCGCCCTACAGGGTTTGCACCTCATGCACGAACATCGTCTTGCTCATCGGCAAGTCGAACTCGTGCTTCTTTGTCGATTCCCAAGTCTTATTCTCGTGCTCCGTCAGGGACATCAAGGATAACAACGTCATGATGTCCCCCGTGCCGTTCTTGTCAGAGATGCCTCACCCTTGCTTTCCAAAGAAGAGCTACGATTTCCGTCGCAGGATCAAATACACCACTCGCACTGCCGCACGCCCCAAATACTATTTTATCGACTTTGGGATTTCGTACATATACCCCAAAGATTGTGTTGCCCCTCGCGCGCCTCCCTTACGGCTCGGTATACTGACGGTGCCCGAATTCCAGGGGTCAGGCCAGGATAAACTACACGATCCCTTCCCAGTCGATATATACTGCCTAGGCGAGCTGTTCCGGTCGATTTTCACTGAGGTATAGACATGGCATTACAACTCTTTTCATTTGGGCTGACACCCGCTCACAGGAATATTACGGGCTCAAGATGTTGGAACCGCTCATCGCGGATATGATTCAGACGGATCCCGTCAAACGTCCAACTGCCGCCCATGTTTCGCTGCGGTTCAACGAGATTATCACTTCCGTGCGCTCGTGGCAGTTACGATCGCGTCTCGTCCGCAAGGAGGAATTTGGGGTTGTCGGGTTGTTCAAAGCTATCAGCCATGCTTTCCGAACGGCACGGTACATCGTTTCGAGGACACCAGCTCTCCCTACTCCTCCATCGAGGTGAATGTCTTGGCTGTGATTGCTATTTGAGTTCTCCTGCTTCCATCTGCTGTCGAGCCACTGCTGTGTAGACATTGCTTATTCCCTGCGCGCGATTTTCTTCGTTGCTCAATATACCCCTGCAACTGCTATTTACCTATACGTTCACTGTTATTTCTGCAATGAAGCAAAGCCCTTGAATGTCCCTTGTTCTCACTACAGTGCACTCCATCACAAGACCAAGTGTCAACACATTCGGACCCTCTCAACGGCCAGTGACCACTGAAACCGGGTGTCTCTTGTGTGATCACCATTCCGCATAACGTGGACTCATGGGTGCCACTCTAACCCAGTGGAGGCGTCCTTGACTCTGTCAATGAATCACCAATATCCGTGACAGACATTGGTGAAGGCGTTAGCGATGCCCGCGAGTGCCGCATATCTCAGCCCGTCATCAAAAATATGGGAACTTTATTTGTGCAACCCCAAGATGAGACCGAGAGATAGAGGCCACAGTAGAGGAAGTGAGGACCGGGGTGCCGCAATTGAGTAGGAGATGAAGCATTATATCCAAGTCTCTCGACAGAAGCGAGAGATGAACGGTTTGGCGGCGTTTGCTCAGCGCTCACTTGGGCCAATCGTCCCAGGGCGTCTTCGGTTGCCGCTGGTGGCAGCCTGTGGTAGCGAGCGATTAGACAAAGCTCTCCTCATCTTCCCTCCATGTGCCCTTTCCTTGAACTCCCCGATGAGCTTCTCGCCGACATCACTGCGTATCTCGGAGCCAGAGAGCACATCTCTCTGCTCCCAGTGTGCAGACGCCTCTATGCCCTCGTGCAGTCCCATGCCGCATTTCAGTACGCCATCGGCCTCTTCGCCGCCGGGATGGTCGACCACCCAGCTTCGCCTCTCGTCTCGGGGGAGAAGCTCTATGCGTTGAAGCACAAGGAGGAAGCGTGGGGAAGGCTAGACCTCTCGAATCGCAAAACTATTATGATGCCTCTCAATCCCTCAGGGATTTACGATCTCACGGGGGGCCTTGCACTGTTTGGCGAGCGACTGATACCTACGAGCAACCTGGGCACAGATGCCGTATGGACCCTTCCCCTTAATGACGCTTGCAACTCGGAAGAACCAGAGCTATTTCATCTGTGGTCAAGATTGGATGTGGGCCTGCGGGTGATCGACGTTGGTCTGAACATCCACGAGCACGACCTCATCGCAGTAGTCACTTACAAGTGAGTTTGATATTTGGTCCCATAGCTTGAACTCGTGTTTACATGCGAACAACGTACAGTTACGTGGCCGCAGCAGAGCTCTTGGCCTCCATTGACATCCACTTCAGACAGTCACTCACTGGGCAACCGCATCCAGCGGCGACGCAAAAAGTCATGCATATCGACACAATCCACTATCTACCAGGGCAGTGCAGCATCATGCTAGAATTCTCGGGAGACACGATGGTCTTTCTTCTCAATAATTACTTCCCATTTCTCACTGAGGACGCGGTAACACTAGTGATCTACAATTGGAGGACGGGCAAGATCTTAGCGGTGAGTCTCCACAGCCCATCTTTCCCGGAAAGTTTGTGAAGCGACTCCATCCCAGCATCGCAAATTCGGCGACCCGGATATGGTCACCTCCTTCATCCTGCTCGACCCTTGGACCATAGTCCTGCCGATGACCTACACTCATACTCTCGAAATTTGCCACTTCGGCGTGGATGTCCCTCATACGACCAAAGACCCCTTTGAAATCCTACCGCTTTGCATCTTGGAGCTTCCTCCTCTCTCCTACGGAGCATTAGCCATTCGGGCGACATGCCGCTGCGAACCCAACGTACGCGGTCCAGATTCGCCCGCCCGTCCTCCGCGCACCACGCCCTTCTCCTCCGACCCCGCCGTCGCGCTCATGGTCCTCCACGTTGCCGTGCGCCTCCCCGACGCATCCCACAGCATGTTCACAATGTTCGTCCACCGTTCCACCCTCCAGCACCTCTTCCGCGCTGCGCTCCGGTTCAACTCTGCCTCACACGGTTCCTCCCCTACCCCGGACCCTCCCAGCCCGGCCTTCCGGCGCGTCCAACCCTCCCACACAACCTCCACGGACGTCGACGGACCCCCACCGCCGCCGCCGGAGGAAACTCTGCCGCTCGCACTCGGCTGGAAGCAGTGGGGACCGGCGCGCTGTCGGTGGTTCGAGGACGACCGGGGACGGACGCGGTGGATCACGACGACATGCGGGCAGCGGTACGTGCGCCTGACCGAGGACGGCCGGCTGCACGCGTTCGATTTCAACCAGCGCGCGCTCAGACGGCACATCGGCGAGCGGGAGCGGGCGGGAGAGCCGGTGGGGACGCGCGAGGTGGAGAGCGTGCTCGAGAGCGAGGAAGAGAGATCCGGTGAGGTGTGGATGGAATTTCCAGTGGGGGACGTGATCGAGGCCTTTGAGGACGGCGAAGAAGAGATGGAGGACGAAGAGGAAGGGGAATGTGAGGATGAAGGGGATGGAGACGACGATGGAGACGAGATGGAAGTAGAGGACTGCGGTGCACAAGGTAGGTCTCCAGGCATCATGTCGGTGGACCCGCAGCGAAGGTCGAACAACTGGTGCTCCATCGCATCGGTGACGGCCATACACCCCACCGGAAGAGTGTTGAAGCTACATAATGTACAGGTTGTCGGGCTACTTCCAAATGAACACCCATTGTGTACTTTCGCACTAGACAATCCGTCTTATGCACGACCTTTCGGGTCTGATGGGCGAGCTTCCTCAGTTTTCCGCTTCTCGTATTCCTGCACACGTTTCCGAATCTCTCGCCTGCGCTCCTCACCAATCTCCCTCGCATCTTTTCGGGCCTGCGCGAGATTCCGCGCTGCGTCCACATACGCCTGATACCCAGCAGTGCATGAGGGCCACAAAATCGCAGGTCCGATGCCCGCGCCCAGAGCCTACGGATCCCAACAATCAATATCACCCGGTCCTTCCACGCTTACGCCAGTTGCTCCTGCTGTCGGATTGGATTCGGACTCGGACTCGAACATGGATATGGACAGCGTTATATTTTCAATTCCGTGCGCTCTGAATGGTCACCAGCTCGCTGCGCTCCGTCACCTCCAACCCCACTGAGTGTAAGCGTGACTAGTCCTAGCAGTGATAGTAGTACTACGTCTCGACGCGCCTGTCTCAAGCCGGTCACGCATGCACGTCATGCGCACACAACCTTTCAATGCATCGGTCCAGGGTATGTTCCGTGACGATATCGAACGGCCGCGCATTTGGTCGCAAGGTCGATTACAAACGCCGCAATGTAACGCCGAAGCTAGATATGTGTTCCGAGTATGGAATCACACCGCAAAACGGCTCTGCACGCAAGATAAGACGTCAGGTCAAGTCCTACCCGTCCCCTTGGCGAGTGAGAATACTGCTCACCCTGAGGTACCGGCCCTTCCGCTGGAGGAAGGGGACGACTAGGACGAAGAGCGCGGCGACGATCCCGCCCTCGGTGCCGAACGCCTGGAGCGCGCCGTGCTTTTCGACCCAGACGATCTGGAAGTATGCGACGCTGAAGCCGCCGAGGCTGCGCGCGAGGTTGAGCAGCGCTGAGATCTCGCCCTGCGTGCGGTGCGGTCAGCTGGCGTTCACGTTCAGCACTCGTTGGGGCACGTGAACGTACCCCGTGGCGGGGGAAGCAGTCGTTGCAGTATGCGTCTGTACAGAGGTGTTGTGAGCACAAGGGCAGTGAGGCGCAGGTGCAGAGCAGGGAGGAAGGGACTCACAGACCGTGGCGGTGTTCACCATGACGGCGGCTATCGCGAGCACCCAGCCCATCACGAGCGCGGCGACGGGGAGGTGCATCTGGAACGCGGCGCCGAGAAGGACGAAACCCGCGACGTAGAACGGCAGCGCGACCCAGCACGTCCTTCCATGCGTGTGTGGGTCAGAGGCTCAGGGAGAACGAAGGAATGTGGGGTGGGAGCGCAGTGGAAACGCACCAGAGCCGGCTCTCGGCGGCGAAGACGCCCTTGTTGCGTCGGACGGCTAGCTCGAGGAGCCAGTCATTGAGATAGCGCGCGATTATCTCGCCGATGACGACGGCGCCCTGTGTGTTGGGGGGAGGAAGTGTGAGAGGCGTGTGTGGGACTGTGGTGGGGAGGAGGGTGTGGGGGCTTACGATGGAGCTCGCATACGTCGCCGAGATCTGGTCTTGGTTGAACCCGTAGCCGTTTGGAGGGTGACCAACGAGTAGCAGGGTGTTCGTTACCTGCTCGCAAAGATCCGAGTAAGAATGACTTCACGGTCCACAAATCTGACCACACACGTGTAGACCGATACCAAAGCCAAACAGAACGCCCTGGCAAGAAGTTCGGTCAATCGGATGGGGAGCTGAGCAATTCATCCTTTGAACGTACCTCGAATATGAGAATCGTCAGTAACTGAGGTCGCCAGACCACGTTCAGAGGCGCAAGGATGATGGTCGTCCAGGAGTCTCTGAAGCGCGCCAACCGGTACCCAGTAACGCCAATCAGAGTCTCGATGCGCTCTCGTACAGGGCCCTTCTTTGACAGAGGAAGGGGATCCGGGAGGTGCCGGTCGTACATCCTGAAAATCAATCAGTCTGAAATGATTGTGCCATCACGACGACAGCTGTAGCTCACGTCTCCTCCATGAACAAGACGATGAGCACGACGACGACGAGGTTGTAGATGGATCCGATGCCAAACGCCCATCTCCAGCTGTTCATTTCGTCAATATCGAGAAATCAAGAAAAGAGCGAAAAGCTAGCTCACTTTGCACGTGCCACTAGGAACCCGAAGAGGAAAGGCGCAACTTGCGGAGACAGAACGATCCCCATCGTCCAGAGGTTGAGCTATCGATCCACCTGGTCGGTAATCAAAACAGTGCAGGATATCTGACGTGCACCGACCTTCCTCGCCCTAAGATGCACGGGCCACAGATCTGTGACAACATAGAGACCCTGGGAGGTACGTCGGTGAAAGTGATCGAGAGATCCCACGGCCATGATTCGATACTCACCGATACCTGGGAGCAAGTTCTGGGGTACCCTATTCAGTTCAACCGCACTCATGAGATATCAATAGACGTACCCAACAAGTGCATTTAGATCTCGCATGACTATATGTGTGTGAACAAGTGAGTTGATTTTGTGGCAGGAGCAAGACAAAATAGTCACCAGAAGATACGGCTAAGTTGGGCGCAAAGGTCATTCCAACAGAAGTCCCCAAAGAAAGAAGCTTTCGGGTATGGGATTAGCGAGGCAGGGGGACACGACAGCTAGTGGGCTCACTTGTGACCAGAAAAGTACAGGCAGTCGGCCATACCGACGAATAAGCATGATATATACAATCCCGCCCCACCCTGAGAAGGGTGTCAGCACCTGTGCGTTTCGGAAAGAAGTTACAGACCGACCGATCAAAAAAATGGCCCAACTGGATGTGCACGTTAGATGGTGTGCATGTAGTTGAGTTGATCTGAACGCACCTCGAACCGAGTTGGGTGACAGTGGTGGGAGACGTGTGGAACTCCTTAGCAATGAAGGACACAGCTGCAATACCTGAGATAATAGCGCGTACGTAAGAAAAACCGGTGAAGCAAGAGGCAGAAGAGATATGTACCTATTGAGGAGAGGAAGTCGGGCATGGTAGCCGCCAGCGTGACGATGAAAAGTTGAAGATTTTTGCGTCCATCGCTCCACTATCCGTGCAATTCAGATATGGTGAGCTAATTTCATGTCTGGAATACATACATTTTGAGGATCATTGGGGCTGTCTGTCGGCTGAGGCCAGAGGATCTTGGACTTGTCTGGCGAGAGCTTGAGACGCTCGGCTGTGATGTCTCCGAATTGGGCTGGTGCCGCACTGAAAGAAGGTGAGCACATTGAGCCTCCAGAGCACAGTGCAAGTTGCTCACACCGGATCTAGTACCAGCCGACCAGCACTCTCTTCCTGGTACTGAAGCAACGACTGGTAGACCTCGTTTGAAGTGGTGAACTCCAGGGACGGCTTGAAGGAGCTCTTCTCTACAACATGGACGTCGACTTTGCTCGAAGAATCCCTAGAGTCGACCGCGACTTTGTCGTCCATGGCCAAAAAGCGAGAAGAACGGTCGTGAGGGGCGTCGGAGAGTCGACTCGGGATCCCAGTTCTAAGCCCTGAGGGGGTGTATGCGGCGCCTGAAGACGATATATCGGAGGGTCTCAGAGGCGACAGACCGGGGCGTGTCAGGAGGGCCTTAAGAAGAATCCAGTTTCCTGCCCGTGTGGACGTGGTCGCACGCGCTGCGGCGCGTCCTTGAACCTTCCTACTGGAGCCTCTGTAGCTTACGGGAGTAATCAGTCACGAGGAGTGTTCGCGTGCGAGGAGAAAGGCCGGCGACAACAGGTGCGAGAAGAACGCCAGCGTTGGTTCGTACCCACGCATGACCTCAGACCGACAGATAGAAGAGTCCCAGTACGTCGGAGTGGTCGCTTGATTTGCGCAGAGCGTCAAGCGAAAGCAAGATGCGTCGAGACATGGATTCCCGAAGACAGTCATTTGATGATCAATGTCATCGCGTGGAGCAAGCCACGGTGTCTTCTGTGCGTTGAGGCCAGGCACGATGACGAAAGGGAGCACGAGAAGGGACGTTCGGCAGAGAGTCCAAGGGCGCCCACGTCATGTTAGACGCTTGAACCTTCCAAGCTAGACGATTCTGAACATAAGACGTACTCATGGCCGCACTGGATGTCTGACCGCGACGATCGCGACTAGCGTCCATTTGGATGCTTTGGTACCAGCCACGCTGCAAAGAACGTCAGCGCTTGGTCAGCGCAGCTTGAAGAAGACTTATTTTTAGCACTTACCGTTCATCTTCCAGGCAATGTCACGTACCATGGCGTCTTACTGTAACTGACAGCACTGGACTTGATGCATGGTGAGCAGTATTTGAACAGGTCCATGGCCAGTCTGAGCGTGGTTGGGTCAAGAGCACAGCTAGCTGTTTCGAGACAGCCAATGTCACAAGATATTCGCGTGCACGTGAGAGGGGTCACACTTGTCACTCTCGAAAAGACCCAGTGTCCAGAAGCGCTGGAGCCATCCGGCTTGTTCGTCTGCAACTAGTTTGACCTTTACCCAGGCATATCACGATCACCACACCAGACAATCAATCCCCGCCGCACATCATGAGTGCGTTCGGTGAACGGAAGAACGCCTTCAAAACCCCGCCAGCAGTCGTCGCTCGAACATCAGCATCACAAGCCGCCCGAAGAGATCGGGTACGCAAGACCACCTCACACGAGACGCTTTCAAAGCTGACTCGCGCGTCCCTTGCAGGCACTTGAGGCTCAGAAACGAGTGCGTTCCCTTGACATACGCCTGTGCTCTCGTTTCGGCTCACGCGCGGATTTCCTCATGATCATCAGAGACGCGCAGAGCGCATAGATTCCGCTCGTTCGCTCGACATCCTCGCCGATCTCACCCTCGGTCACTCCGACGACGACGCGGGCGACGACGGCGGCCCGAGTGGCGGGCCCGAGGTCGTGCGCCAGGGCATCGGCCACTTTGCGTCGATGCTCCCGCCTGCCGCAGCACCCTCCTCCGACTCGGCGACAGGCATCACCAATTTCTGGCCGCGCGCCCCAGTGGCTGCCGCAGCTTCCCCAGCCGCAGAGGAGCTGCAGTCGGACGCGCAGATGCTCGCAGCGTCGTCGCTGCCCACGACCTTCGAGGGCAAAGCGAGCGAGAAGAAGCGCGCCAAGGGCAAGCGTAAGGGCAAGGCGCGAGCCTCCACCGCGACCGACGCCCCGCAGGCGCAGGGCCAAGCCGCAGCCAAGCCGCGGAAGCCGACGAAGCCGAACAAGTGGGCGGACAAGTGCATGTACGCGGAGCTGCTCGAGATGGACGAGTCCCTCGGTGGCATCGGCGGCGACGGCATCCCGGACGACATCGAGACCGCGTTCGTCGCGCTTGCGCCGGTGCCGGTGGGCAAGCGGTGTCTCGCGGTCACGCACCAGGCGTCCGGGGTTGCTGGAGTGGGTGCGTACGGTCTTCCCGCATCTTCGTAAAAAAGAAGTTGAGCTTAAGCTCATTTTCTCCCCTTTGGCAGTACCCAACACGACGTTACGATCGCGCGTGCTCGGGAAGGCGCTGATGAAGCCCTTCCCGTCCTCGCTACCGCCCCAGACCGTGCTCGACTGCATCCTCGACGACAACTGGCGCGACAACGGCATCCTCCACGTCCTCGACGTCGTCTCCTGGAAGGGCCAGGACCTCGCCGACTGCGAGACGCCATTCAGGTTGGCCAATCCCCTCCCCCTCCCCTCCCCCTCCTCACCACCGCTGACGCCCCTCGTGCAGATTCTGGTGGCGCGACACCCGCCTCTCCGAAATCGCATCGTTCCCACCACCCCAGTCCTCCGCGCTCACCACGGCGAAGCGCTACCAGTTCCCGCACCCGACGACATTCGCGCCCGTCCCGTACGACACCGACACGACGCTCGCACACCTGCTCGCGGCCGTAATCCCCGCTGCCCGCGCGGCACGCGGCGCCTTCTTTTCCCGCCCGATCCCCCCTACCCCGGCGGCGGCGGACGCGATGGAGAGCGACATGGTTCTCGACGCGGCGCCCGTGCAGCTGCAACAGGCGCGCGCGGAGGCGCGCTCGGACGGGCTGCTGCTGTACGTCGCGCAGGCGGTGTACGAGCCGGGGACGAGCCCGCTGAGCGTGTGGGTCCCGCTGCGGGCGTACCGGACGCGGGAAGAGCAGGAGGGGATGTCGGTGGATGCGACGGCGGCGGACAGTCCGCTGGACGGCTTCGAGCGGTGAGTGCGCCTCGGTGTTGACGGTGCATACGGACTGATGTTGGGATATAGCTTGGTTCGGCGAAGACTGGCGAAGAAGGAGGGACAAGGTACCCCCGAGGTCGAGATGGTGTGACGGGTGAAGTCGTTCTGAAGTGGAAAAATGTTGGGGTATCAAGACATGATATCTTCGAGTACTTAGTGTCTGAGGAAAGGGCGAAAGAGAGCTCGGAAGATGGGTAGGCGTTTGGGAGATGCGGGGTGACGACGTTGCAGCACAGAGCGAGGATGGTAGACATACAGTGGCAAATTACGAATCAATTGTACGATAACGGTCGTTCATCTATGGGGGAGGTCGGGTGCGCCGACTCTAAATGCAGGAACGTCCGTGTCCTCCAGATCACGCGTTGTGCAGAGTTGCTAATCAACTAGTCATCCATCTCCTCAGCCAGGGTAAGTCGCTCCTGCACCAATCGCGCAACAGCTTCACCGTTGATGGGGATCTCGTTGCCCTGGAATCCTTCCGGATAGTTGACGGGAGGGACGTCAGGCCGCGTGAAGTGGCTAAAAAGAGGCATCAGGAGGTGTCCTTGCAGCAGTATGAGACAAAGGGCACTCACTCGCCGTCCCAGAAGCCGTAATGCACCATGCCCAGCGCGCGGGTGGTATACTCGTAGTCGTGCGCGAATCCTCCGGGGTAGAAGAACTCAATCACCGTCGACCGCGGCGTAGGCCGCATCCACAACAGCGCAGTCAGTCCGTTTCCGTGCACACCCATCATGATCTGACAACACGCTCGCTCCGTCAGTCTCCGCATTCATGCGAAGCAAGAGGCTGCTCACCGTCGTCCTTGCGGCGAGGCGGAACTGCTCGCTCCGCGTGAGCTTGTCCATCTCCACGATGTTGACCTCATACCCGTACGTGTCGCGCAGCTTATATAACTCTGCAACGAGCACCTCGTGGTCAGCCTGAATAAGCTTCCTCCGTGTCCAGCCTTGACGCGAGACGTAGGTGATGACGGGCTTCGTCGAGACCGCGTCGACCGACGAGACGTCGTAGTCGCCCTCTTGCATTGAGAAGCCGATGACGTTGTTGCGGATGGTCGTCCACCAGTTGACACTGCCGGGCAGCGAGAACGCGTTCGCCGCCGTGCGTTGCGTGCGGAGGTACATCTCGCCGTTCATAGCAGCTGCGCGGTCGGCGAGCACGACGCGGTCGAACACGAACACCCGGCCGAGGGCGGCTCGCTCTTTCCAGTCGTTCATGAACTCCATCGACATTGAAGGGAAGCAGGCGCGGACGACCCATTGGTTCATGGCTGCGTAGTCGCGCCAGTTTGCAGCGTCAAGGTGTGGGAAGACCATGCGGCGCGGAGCGGGGAGATGTGTGTCGCCGGAGGGAGGAATTGTGGGGTCCAGCGAGGAGTATGTCCTCCAAAAGCCGAAGAAAAGCTCGGCCGACCAGTGGTAGTAATGTGTGATGCTGGAAACAGGGCTCAGAACCCGTTCAAACAGTCAGTCAAAGGACTCACAATTGCTTGGGGTCGTACGCCAACCACTGGAGGAACATTCAGGCTGCGTACATGCGAGATGCCTGCTCACAACTCACCGAGACACCGTCCATTCTCTCCGCCTCAGCTCCAAACAATTGGTGGGCTTCAGCAGTGCTGATCACTCGCATTTGCTTGTCCGTCGGCGCACGTAGTGGGGAATCCGCAGGGTCACTTGTGATGAAGATGCCGCTCGAGATCATATACAACCGCTCCGGGACGTTTTCCGGCTCGTCAGACACGATGTACAGGGTTCCATTGAGGAGGTAGAGCCTGTCAAAGATGGTCCATCCTGTGCATATGATTAGCAATGTGCTTGAGCTTCATTGAGGCAGTTAGAGTGCAGTCTGGAACGCTATGCAATAGTGTGGACATACGGGAAGCATCATGTCCACACCACTGGTCAGCACACTAGATATCAGCCAATACCCATCGTAGGAAACAAAGTCTATTGCCCAGGGAAGTGAATGAGACGTTTGCCAATTTCTCACTCCTTGTCCCCAACTTCACAAGGTGCACCGGCTTGAAAAAGAAATACAACACATACAAAGGCGACTTGCCTGGAACATGAGCCACAACTTTCGTCTCCGGAACGTGGCTTGTTCCCCAGTGAAGTGGAGGATTAAGCGTTTGGAGTGTGTACTGCGTCTCCAGAGTCATCGGTAGGGCGGAGGAGTCATCGTCGACAACAAAGCCTGATCGGTCGAGTGCCTGAGAAACGCCGTTCTCGACACTTGGGGTGAAGCTGGAGGAGAGGTAGAGGAGAGAGACGAAGAGAACGCATAGGATGACTATCTCCCTGGGGGTGGGACTGAACGGCATTGTGGGCGAGTGTCTGCGGCTGAGGGGAGTGTAGGGTCGGGTCGTGATTCAGAGCGTCGGCATTGGAGGATGGGCAGGACCGGGCCAAGAGGTGGTGGGGGGATGTCGAGGCTGGCGGTGGCGGAAATGCGGTCGCGCCAAGCGAGTGCTTGACCTGTCATGCGCTAATTATAGCGGTTAGGTCGCGTCGAAAGGCGGAATGGATCGTGCTGTGATGACTTGAACCCGAACCCGACGTCCTCCCAGCCCAACGCAGAGATGGAATACGAACACAACATCGACTGCACAACATCAGCTGCGCCTGTCATGCTCTCGCCCCCCCCGCGGACCCGATTGGGCGCGTTTCACGCGATGGGCCATTGACTCGGCGACGGCCCACGGGGAGTCACGTCATCTACATACTAGTAAGTACTTACTTGATGCTCATGGCACAACAGTGAACACTGCTCTCCTGCTCACCAGGCTCTCTTTCTAGACCCCGCTCGGCGAGGCGACGATGCGCACCACCGTCCTTCCCATCGAGCTCTTCGAACTAGTCATCGACTCCCTCGCCCACGAACCCACGCTGCGTTCAGCATCCATCGTCTGCAAGGCGTGGCTTACCCGCAGCCGGTTCAACCTCTTCCGGGTTGTCGAATTCTATCTCCCCACACACCTCGACCGCTTCATCGACCTGCTCCAGAAGGCCCCCATATTGCCGATCTCGTGCAAGAAGTCACCATCTCGGAAAACTCCCTCGTGGCCCTCTTCCGACCGTCCCTGTCCGTCGTTGCTCGTTTTCCCAACTCCCTATCCTTTCACCCCTCTATCCAACCCCGTCGCTTCGCAGTGCACAGCCAGCTTTGGATCCCAACGCGCTATGACCCCAACTATCTCGTAGAGCTCTCAAAGTTCACTTCCATAACCACACTCGACCTTCACAATGTCACCTTCCCGACCGTCGCGGACTTCGCCATCGTACTAAGCGCTCTTCAACATGTCACTCATCTGCACGTTGCGGACCTCGACTGTCAACGCCAACTGGATCCAGGCTCGGCTACGGCTTGCGGGGGCACATTACCCTTCCTCACGAACCTACGGATTCAGGCCCATTACCCCACGTCCATCGCAGATTGGCTGCTTCGTGCATGGAGATTCCCGTCCATCCAACACCTGCAATGCGACTACCAACTTGACGGCAGTGTCGGACAAGGCCTCGGGGCATTCTGGGCGCACTCCGGTGTGAGCCTTGAGACATTAAGTCTCCATATTTCCAAACGGCCCACTGCTCATCTTCCTCTAGATTATATAGGTACGTGCAATTGGCATCACTAAGGGCGACTGGGTCGCTCACCTGTGTTCTCCAGAACCTCATTTCGACCTTTCTATGTGTACTGCCCTCCGCGCGTTACGCGTCGACTGCCGCCACGATCGTGACATCTCTCCCGACTGGACGTGGCTCATCTTCCTCATCTCCCATCTCCCACGCAAGACGAAGCCATCCATAACTCTTTCTTTCATCCATTCAACCCACGCACTCGCTACCCTGCACACCTTCATACCCGAACTAGATCAAGCTCTCGTTAATCTCTTCCCGCGGTCTGTGCACTTTGCTTTCGACCACCGGAATTCTCCTCTGGAAACGGACGCAGACGAAGAGGCGCTAGTTGCCCAGTTTCAAGCAATTCACTCACAAGGACTTCTAACATGTACGTCCGCACTCCAACTGCGTGCAGAGGTAGCAGCGGGAACCATTAGGCTATCGCGGTCTGACACTGATGCGTGTTTTGATTTTTAGTGACCTGAATGGCAGCCTGTATGGTTATATCTGCCAGTTGTATGCACTTATCGAATATATCGCTTTACGGAACCACAACACCAGCTGTGGAGCTGCACCACTCGCGGCCCAAGTACTGTCAGCGCTGACGGCCCGGCTTGGCACACTTGTTTCCACGTCGTTTCCCTTCTTTCCATTCCGCACTCAATGCAGCAGAAAAATGGATCCAAGCCATGATGCAGCTCAGCGCACTATGTGCGTCGAGAGGAAATTCTCGAGAGACAATGTCGCAATTATACCTCGTCTATGTAGTAGGTGACCTTCGCTTAGATGCGACCAATTTCAGACGATAGCATGTAGAAAGAGAACGACGACAACATGGATAGCATATATCATAGTGTCGGACATGTCCGTAGGATGTCCGAATTACATCGCACACGGCGTGCGCATAGAGGGAATGGTACGTATGGACGAGAGCGAGAGGAGAGTATGGAAAGTATCCAGGGAGTTCATATACACCGTACTCAATGGTCGTACACTGACAGGATATCGTGGATATCGCAAGAAGATCGGCACTAAATCGTCTCTAGATGAGAGAAAACAAAGAAAAGGCGCTCACTTCCACGCAGGCTTGCCGCTCTGCTGCGCCCGCGACGCGGCCCCAGGCCCCGCGGCAACAACCCACTCTCCGATGCTCTTCACGCGACGGAGCCTTGTGCTGTCGTCAAGAACTTCCTGCGCCTGCTGCTTCTCCAGGCTCTCGAAGCCCTTGACGAGGTCTCGCACGCTTCCGCTGCTGCTCCTTCGGTCACTGAGCACGCTCATCGACGAGCGCGGGCGCGGCTCCGGCGGCGCCGGCGCGGGGTGCAGCTCTACCAGCCTGCGCGGCGGCGCCGGGCGCGGGATCCGAGACGGCTTGGGGGGCGGGGCGTGGTTGAGGTTGACGAGTTCCTTCGGGTGCGCAGAGCGCTCGAGAGGTTTCGAGACGGGGGTGGAGATCGGGCCGCGCGGCTTGGCGAAGACTTCGGGAGGGGGGATGGGGAGGCCAGGATGCGCTGGTTTCTTGGGTTTCCGCACGGCGGAGGGCTTGGTGGCGCGAGGGAGGTAGGAGAAGAAGAAGCCCTTCATTCGCGAAGTGATGGATTGCGGGGGAGGCGGGGGTGGCATCGCCATGGAGTAGTCACCTGCGCCTGGGACCTCAGATTCCGCTCTGGCAGCCGCGGCGGGGGACTCTGGAGGGACGGAGACGTCGCGCGCATCGGCCACCGGTGCTGATACACTGCGGTATGCGTTGGGCGGCGTGGAGGGACCAGGCTCGTTTCGGGAGATGGCCACTGCCTCGTCGAGGAGATGAGAATACCGGGGAGCTAGCAGCGACGCGGGAACCACGGGTCTACCTGATGTCGAGCTCATCGAACCGTGTCGTTCAAGACCAGGTTGTACCGATGACTGGCGGCTTGGTAAAGGGGTGAAATCTGGAACGTCGGAAAGAGTGACAGAACCGAAACGTCCGCTGGGGGTAGGGGGGGCAGCCTTTCCAGAACGTTGCTTTTTCTGGAGTGCATGTGCTCTCCGAAGGAGATTCTCCCTAGCATATCGTGAGAAATGGACCTTGAACGCGAACATTCAGAAGAGGCTTACCTCGTCCAACCAGGCCAGCATTCATCCACAGGGATTCCTCCGGTCTGGTCTAGGAACCGGTTCACGACTTTCTCAAGGTCGACGTCCTCTACAGGACCCAGGACCGCCTCGCCAATGCCCCTGTGGGCACCAAGCGCAAGTCGCTCATCTGTGAAGCACGAATCCAATAGCTTCCAGTCGTCCTTGGACCATGCCCGGGGGCCTTCGACGTTGAATAACGGGCGAGCCCATGCACGTGCTCCCGGACGTGGGGTTTCGAACATTGGGCTGTCGATAGGAGTGGGAAGAGGAAGCTTAAAAGTGCCGCTAGCGTCCAAGGAAAACGACCCGTTGCGAGACGGGGTCTGCAAGATAGACCGCTCAGCATCTTGCAAGAGTTGAGGGATTGTCGTCAGAGGACTGCCAGGGATGAAGACTTTGTCCCCGACGATACCGCCAAGGGTGCGACGCCGGTTCACAGGAGTGCTTGACTTCCCAACAGCACCTTCCATGGTGGAACGGCGTCGAGCCTTACGCAGTGCGGAATCGATGCTCGAGTGACGACGCTTGCGAGAAGGGTCTTTGATCACGAGGTTGTAGTCGTGCTAGAGGTATGGCTTCGGCATAGAGAAGGAGGAGAGTACGGTCAAGACTCACCATCTTCAGAATCGCCGCGGCGCGCGCAGCGACCCGAGGGTCGTCGCTAGTGATCTTGACAACTCCATCGTCGAGATCCCCACTCTCATCCCCACTCTCGTCCTCGGCGTCGGTTGCCACATAACCCTCGTCAACCAACGTTTCCTCGACAGCTGGGCCATCCGCAGGAATCTCCACATCCTCCCAGGACCGTGGCACAGCCGGGGATGTCTCTGCTTCAGATTCACTGGGAGGCTGAGCATTCACAGGTGTCGCGAAGACGGCTTGAATAGAAGGCATAGACGATGCGTCGCACACCACCTGGATGTCAGGAGACTTGTGCCGCCGGAGAGGGGAGGTGATGGATATGAATCCTCTGGGTCGTGCTTGAGGACCAGAGGTAGGAGATAGTGATCGTGCAGGAGTGAACGCCGGACGTGGGGGTGTTGGGACAGTAGGAGGTTTGGGGCGCGTGTCATGGTGTTCGTGCTCTTCATCACTGTCGAGCTCCAAAGGTCGGGAGAGCTCACGATCGACAGTCTCTTCGTCGCTGGAGTCATGTGGATCGGGAGCATCTTCAACATCAACGTTGTCGTCTTCGTCTTCCTCCAACTCATTTTCAAGGATGGACATGCTGGGGTCGACAACCTGGGCGTCCTCCATGGACGACTCCCCGTGTAATTCCATAGAGAAGTCCTCATACACCTCACCAAATCGCACTTGATGCCCCGAGCTGGAGAAGCTGTCTTCCTGAGATTCGACATCAACGACTGGAACGGGGGACGGGGATCGTTCAAGGACGGAGCTGCTGGGAGGTGGTGTTTCTGGGGCTGTCTGCTGGTCCTCCGTACTGTCACCTTCCTCGGCGCCATAGGACTGCTGATAAAGCTCTCCTGGGAGGCCCTCTCTCGAAGCATCCAACGCTGTGTTGTCCAGGAAGAATACGTCCTCGTCGTCAAGACTTCCTCCGGCTTCCACATCTTCTTCCGGGTCAGCGACGGCTTTGAGGGGCGGAGAGCTGGAGGCCGGAAAACTCCGACGTCGCGGGCCAGGGAAAGGGCTGTACGGGTTGCCCCAAGCCTCCTGGCGGCTACGTGTGCAACTACTCGGTGGGTCTGCCTTCGTAGGCACAGTGAGGACTTTAAACCGTCCTGTGAACTCCCCGCTCTGGTCGAACTCTTCGGGATCTGAATCGTCCGTCCACGCGCCAGTGTCTTCCGGGACGTTTGTGAAATCGAAGGCCGGGGGCGCACCGGCGAATGAATCGTCTTCGTCGTCGTCTTCCTGCTGCATACTGATGTCCCTGCTGGAGTTCAACTCAGGAAGAGGTTCGGTGCGGACATTACTAGGGGGACTGGCAGATGAGGAGGCAATTGAAGGGGTTTTGCGGGAGCTTAGCGGAGTGGCCGTCACTACGGAACCTAGGACGGATTTACGGCGCCGTGGTGGTCCTGGGAGTCCCTTGAGTAGTAGGGGGTCGTCGCTGGGAGACGCAGGTGGAGGTGGAAGGCTGAGGTCAATTTCTGGAGGCTCTTTCTTAATGGTCAACACGAGTTTCTTTTTGCTCTTCGGAACAGTAGACTTGCGTTTGCTGGACTTTGTAACTTTATCGGGGGAGCGGGTGTTCCTAGGAGGGGTGTGGATGATTTCACGAGGGGGAGTAAACCGTTCCGCGGGAGGTTCATAATGAGGTATCGGGGTCGTTGATCGTCTCCGCGAGGAAAGAGATTGATGCGATAAAGTGGGCAGGGGAGGGATGTAATCCGCGCTCGGGTTGCTGCAATGAGGGGAGAGGAGTAACACACGCTTGGAGGGTGATTCGCTTCGACCATGTGAAGCACGCGTAGGTGTTCCAGGCTCTTCCGGAGGATTGGCGGAGCGGCGAGAGGAGCCGTGATTGGTTTGCTTGCGAGGGCGGGGATTGGGGGTAGCCTCATTGACGACAAGGCTACCTGGTGGCTCGTTGAAAATGGACTCCAATGCAGTGTGAGAGGCAGACCGATTGTGAGCGTTCCGTTTGCGCTTTGAGCTCCCTCCAGTACTGAAGTCGGCAGGTGATGGTGAGAAGGGTTGCGTAGGGACCGATTGAGCACGTGAAGCCTAAACGGCATATGTATCAGCATACATTTTCAATGATTTGCCGTTCAGAACAAGAAGTAGTGCTTTTGGAGTGCATGATAAGGTCAACCCAGCGTCGGGGCCCCTTCAAGGGAATACGTTTCACTCCAAAACACTGAAGCCAATCCATCCTAGCTCACGCTGATGCCCGCGACGGACACAACTATCGAACTCGCACCATCCGCAACCACCACTTGAGCACGAGCGTACAGCAACTCACAGAGCGGTGAACATCCCGGAGTATGTCCTCTGGAGGTGGGCTGAATAGCATGCGCACGGGGTCCATGTCTTCTTGCGTTTGGGAGGACGGTGGGGTCAAAAGGCCAGACTCGTTGGGGGAGTCCTCATCTTCGCGATCAGCGTTGGTCCTGAGATTCAGTGCGGGCGATCGCTTTTGCCTCGAGGCCTTCGCGTTGTGCTTCGGGCGCAGCCCAGCGTCGTCGAGGAAAAAGGTGTCGCTGCCCATAGCTGGGGGCACGTTCTCCATAAGCGAGAGATAACCAAGACAAAACCACGAGGAAGGCGGGGCAAGACAATGAAGTCAAAGCGGGGTCTAGAAAACAACAACGGTCTCGGCAGCGGTGTGCCGGTTGGGTTTGACCGGTCAGGTGACCGCGGTTGAATTTGCTCTGGACCGTGACGCCCCCGGACCTTACCGGACCGACCTCGTCCAACGCGTCTGATGGTGCGCGAAGAGATTGCACTCTTGCCTTCGCCCATGAAGAAGCAGTCCGACGATCATTACTGGGCATCCTCTCTTCGCGCTTCTCACCACTACGGCGAAGACCACGATGGCTCTCAGTCCGATGACGCAGAAGATTCTGGCACCAAGCAGACTGCACCTGTGAAAGCTTTGAATTCCGAGGCAGCACTTCTTGAAGACCTCGACATCGGGTCTCGGGAAGACACCGCAGTTTACAAACCCAACCCTTGGTCCATCGCAAAAGTCAATGCAGCCGTCCGCAAGAACATCTCTGAACAAGCCACCCTCGTCGCTCCCGCTGACAGTGTGCCCCGGAACTTGACAACCCGAAGCAAGCCGCCAGCGCCCGGAAAACCTCCTCTACGACCAGCAATCCAACCAAGTACCATCAAGCCGTCGCCAAAGAGCAGCGCCGCCGCATATTCCAGCACTGCCTCACTACAGCCTTGTGTTTCTCACTCGTGTCCGACCCCCGACCACGACCTGAATGCTCACCTGCCGTCTGATGAAACTTTGGTCGATGACATCGTCAGCTCTGAAGGCTTTACCAAACTTGACACCCACGATAATGTCGACTCCATATTCCTCTTGTCTCGTCCGTGCTCTCCTTCATGCCTGTCTGATCTTGTGACTGAACCCTTGCCGGACGGATGCTTGGGCGCTGAAACTACCTCACTTGAGTCTACAATTCATAAGAAACCTCATCCATCAGAGACATCTTCCAGTCTTTCATCCGGAAAAAGAATGCGTTCTCTTCTTTTCCAATCTCAGCTCTGGAAAAGCCCTCGTCAGGCTTCAAAGCCTGTCATCAAGACACGCCCGCTGATCCATATGCATACAGGTAGCGTGAAGGCACCTTACATATGTATTTCTACGCCTGACTACTTCCAGGTCTAGTCCAAGATCTTGCTGGTTACTCTGAACCATCGCACAGCTCCCTCAATCTCGCCCCCACGGGCGAACAGTTCTTTCCTAATCCTGAACTTCGTCTGGAAGATCTAGGACCAGGATCTCTTACGTATGATGAACGCCGGTCGGACGACACAGCGGCCCATGCGCTCTCTTTCGGGCGCGCATACAGTCCACCCATCGAAGAGGGCGCATATATCCACAGCCCGCCTCTTTTCTCACCCTGTGCCTTCCCGAGTCACCCTGTTTCCTCACCCAGCCCACATCGTGATGAATCACACAACAATTTCGATCACGATCTGTCGTCAATATTTGCCTTTCATCCCTTCGAGAATTCCACTCCGGGGCCCCGTGCGTTCATGTCCTCATCCCATGCTGACCGTTTGTCGACCATCCTTCTTCGCGAGAAGAGCAAAGACTTACACGGATGTCGCTCAGGTACCCCTCCCCCTCGAAGCATCAGTTCTCCGGCGAGAAGACAGTATCGTAAACGCGACGCATATGAGGCTTTCTCCTCTCCCAACGCTCAATGGAGCACGTTCGGATCGAAGAAACGCGCGAAACCGGCTCAAAGTAGCAAAACTCGGAGCACGCCTCTTGGCGCGTTCAAGGTTCCCATTCGCAACCCCTTCCAGAGGAAAGCTACGCCGCAGGAGCCTTGCAATACAGAAGATGAGCAACAACCGGCCCTGTGCACTGCAAGACGGCTCGTGACTTGGATTCCTACCGCGCCGAGGAACAAGGGTCCTACAGAGGAGGAGGGAGGCGGATATAGCCCCTCCCGTCGACCCTTCCGCCCGATGGCTATCAAACGAGCCGCTCCTGAACCACGATCTCTGACGGCCCACAGACATACTCCAACTCGCCCGCCACCTAACAGCCCTCATCCAGGGGTCTCAAGCCGTCAAACGCGACTATCAAGTACCCATTCCTCAAGTTCGCAAGATCGTAGAGTCACAATGGATTCAAGAGGCTTGCTGGCACGGTATCCTGGCGTTCGCCGCGGTGTTGCGGGGGTGCGTTGCTCACGGCTCGAGTTTCGATACCATTCTCACTGCCACCATTCTTCGCAGTAGCGCAAACGCCTGTACGCGGAAACATCGGTTCTCTTGGAATTGCTGGAGCACAACGCTGTCATACGGTACCTCCGTAGAAGATAGCATTTAAAAGTTCTGTTTCTACTTGGTGTTGCGTGAATACGTCTGCAACCGACGCTTCGCAGTTCTGCTTGCGATATATTAGGGAGTCCAGATTTGGAACCTTACGACGGGGTTGGGGCTCGGAATGCATCCGAGGTTCGCCGACTCGGAGGGAACTGCCAGTGAACCTGCTCAGTGCTCTCACCTCATCGTCCCCTGCTATGCACAAGTTGCGCACGGCTTTGACCCAACAGTGTGCAGGTTGCTCGCGACATGCCTCTACGAGTTCTACCCCGTTCCCGTTCCCCACCGCTGCACGTCCAACCCCCCACCAGATCTTCCACCTACCATTAGGCGCAAGCCAGAAGGACATCAAGGCCCGATGTGCGTACTCTTCCCGCAAGCAGACCCTGGGCTAATGCTCCGTGCGACCTGCGCTCACCCCCCTTAGACTACGAGCTCGTGCGCGTGCACCACCCCGACTCCCCCTCCGCGCAGCTCCTCTCCCCGGCCGAGCGCCGCTCGCGCTTCCAGGCGATCTCCTCCGCGTACGACTCCCTCCGCGGGAAACGAGGCTCAGCTTCCACGCACAACTTCGCGCGCGACGACGTCGAGATGTTCCGCGAGGAGCTCGAGCGGCGGAAGCGGGCGTGGGCGCGGCGGCAGAGCCCAGGCCCCGAATTCGCATACCCGCATGGGCCCGGGGCGCGGAACCAGTGGACGGAGAGCACAGACGACGCGTGGAAGGACCGGGTGATCTTGATTGTTGGGATCCTTGTGAGTGCGCTGCTCATGTCTATGCGTACGTGCAAGGAGGCTCAACGCCTGCACGTGCAGGCTTTGGGCGCGGGCATCGGTCCCGCGTTTCTGTGGCCTTCGTACACCGCTGGGTATCAGGCGCACGTGGACGCAGCGCGGAATCTCGCGCAGGCGCGAAAAGATGCGAGGGAGTTTGGTGAGGAGCGTAGGCGAGAGATTCGGAAACGTGTGCAGGAATACGAGAAGCGAAAAACTGAAGAAGCTCGCCCATCGGACCCGAAAGGTCATGCATAAAGATGGATTGTCTAGTCCAAGGATATATAATGGGTGTTCATTTGGAAGCAACCTGTACATTATGTAGCTTCGACACTCTTCCGGTCGGGTGTATGGCCATCACCGATGCGATGGAGCACAAGCTCTTTGACTCTGCGCATGGTATGATCCATCTAACTTATCAATCTCAGCAAAGGGCGGGAGGATATAACAAGAGTGGAAGTACGGACCTTGAGACCAACAAGTATGTCTTCGTCGAGGAGTATGCTCTCATACTTGTCCAACGGCATCACGCTGGTCTCCACATACGGCAGCGACGACTTCAGAGGAGCTTTCCAAACCCTCTTCTCATTGATCTCCGTCGTGCCGAGCACGAAACGCACCTGACGCTGCGGGTCCACCGACATGATGCCTGGAGACCTACCTTGTGCACCGCAGTCCTCCACACCCATCTCGTCCTCATCCTCGTCCCTTTCATCCTCATATTCCTCTTCCTCTTCGTCATCCTCCTGCTCCTCGTCGTTCTCAAAACCCTCGATCACGTCCCCCACCGGCAATTCCATCCACACCTCATCGGATCTCTCTTCCTCGCGCTCGAGCACGCTCTCCCCTTCACGCGTCCCCACTGGCTCTCCCGCCAGCTCCCGCTCGCCGATGTGCCGCCTGAGCGCACGCTGGTTGAAATCGAGCGCGTGTAGCCGGCCGTCCTCGGTCAGGCGCACGTACCGCTGCCCGCATGTCGTCGTGATCCACCGCGTCCGTCCCCGGTCGTCCTCGAACCACCGACAGCGCGCCGGTCCCCACTGCTTCCAGCCGAGTGCGAGCGGCAGAGTTTCCTCCGGCGGCGGCGGCGGCGGCGGCGGTGGGGGTCCGTCGACGTCCGTGGAGGTTGTGTGGGAGGGTTGGACGCGCCGGAAGGCCGGGCTGGGAGGGTCCGGGGTAGGGGAGGAACCGTGTGAGGCAGAGTTGAACCGGAGCGCAGCGCGGAAGAGGTGCTGGAGGGTGGAACGGTGGACGAACATTGTGAACATGCTGTGGGATGCGTCGGGGAGGCGCACGGCAACGTGGAGGACCATGAGCGCGACGGCGGGGTCGGAGGAGAAGGGCGTGGTGCGCGGAGGACGGGCGGGCGAATCTGGACCGCGTACGTTGGGTTCGCAGCGGCATGTCGCCCGAATGGCTAATGCTCCGTAGGAGAGAGGAGGAAGCTCCAAGATGCAAAGCGGTAGGATTTCAAAGGGGTCTTTGGTCGTATGAGGGACATCCACGCCGAAGTGGCAAATTTCGAGAGTATGAGTGTAGGTCATCGGCAGGACTATGGTCCAAGGGTCGAGCAGGATGAAGGAGGTGACCATATCCGGGTCGCCGAATTTGCGATGCTGGGATGGAGTCGCTTCACAAACTTTCCGGGAAAGATGGGCTGTGGAGACTCACCGCTAAGATCTTGCCCGTCCTCCAATTGTAGATCACTAGTGTTACCGCGTCCTCAGTGAGAAATGGGAAGTAATTATTGAGAAGAAAGACCATCGTGTCTCCCGAGAATTCTAGCATGATGCTGCACTGCCCTGGTAGATAGTGGATTGTGTCGATATGCATGACTTTTTGCGTCGCCGCTGGATGCGGTTGCCCAGTGAGTGACTGTCTGAAGTGGATGTCAATGGAGGCCAAGAGCTCTGCTGCGGCCACGTAACTGTACGTTGTTCGCATGTAAACACGAGTTCAAGCTATGGGACCAAATATCAAACTCACTTGTAAGTGACTACTGCGATGAGGTCGTGCTCGTGGATGTTCAGACCAACGTCGATCACCCGCAGGCCCACATCCAATCTTGACCACAGATGAAATAGCTCTGGTTCTTCCGAGTTGCAAGCGTCATTAAGGGGAAGGGTCCATACGGCATCTGTGCCCAGGTTGCTCGTAGGTATCAGTCGCTCGCCAAACAGTGCAAGGCCCCCCGTGAGATCGTAAATCCCTGAGGGATTGAGAGGCATCATAATAGTTTTGCGATTCGAGAGGTCTAGCCTTCCCCACGCTTCCTCCTTGTGCTTCAACGCATAGAGCTTCTCCCCCGAGACGAGAGGCGAAGCTGGGTGGTCGACCATCCCGGCGGCGAAGAGGCCGATGGCGTACTGAAATGCGGCATGGGACTGCACGAGGGCATAGAGGCGTCTGCACACTGGGAGCAGAGAGATGTGCTCTCTGGCTCCGAGATACGCAGTGATGTCGGCGAGAAGCTCATCGGGGAGTTCAAGGAAAGGGCACATGGAGGGAAGATGAGGAGAGCTTTGTCTAATCGCTCGCTACCACAGGCTGCCACCGGCGGCAACGGAAGACGCCCCGGGACGACTAATAGCCCAAGTGAGCGCTGAGCAAACGCTGAACCGTCCACCTCTCGCTTCTGTCGAGAGATTCTTATAAGTATTTAAGTAGGTAATGCTTCATCTCCTACCCAATTGCGGCACCGCGGTCGTCACGTCCTCTAGTGTGACCTCTATCTCTCGGTTCCATTTTGGAGTTGCACAAAGAAAGTTCCTATAATATTGTTGGTGACGGGCCGGGAAAGCCATAATATTCGTATGTCGCGGGCATCGCTAACGCCTTCACCAATTTCCGTGGATATTGGTGATTCTTTGACAGAGTCAAGGACGCCTCCACTAGGTTAGAGTGGCACCCATGAGTCTGCATTCTGCGGAATGATGATCACACAAGAGACACCCGGTTTCAGTGGTCACTGGCCGTTGAGAGAGTCCGAATGTGTTGACACTTGGTCTTGTAATGGAGTGTACTGTAGTGAGAACAAGGGACATTCCAGGGCTTTGCTTCGTTCCAGAAATACGGGTGAACGTATAGGTAAATAGCAGTTGCAGGGGTATATTGAGCAACGAAGGAAATCGCGCGCAGGGAATGAGCAATGTATACACAGCAGTGGTTCGACAGCAGATGGAAGCAGGAGAGCTCAAATAGCAATCATGGCGAAACACTCACTTCGATGGAGGAGTAGGGAGAGCTGGTGTCCTCGAAACGACGTACCGTGCCGTTCGAAATCCATGACTGATAGCTTTGAACAACCCGACAATCGCGAATTCCTCCTTGCGGACGAGACGTGATCGTAACCGCCACCAGTTCATGGAAGTGATGATCTCGTCGAACCGCAGCGAAACTTTGTCGGCAGTTGGACGTTTGAGGGGATCCGTCTGGATCATATCCGCAATGAGCGGTTCCACCATCTTCAGCCCGTAATATTCCTGTGGGCGGGTGTCAGCCCAAATGAAAAGAGTTGTAATGCCATGTTTATACCTGAGTGAAAACCGACCGGAATAGCTCGCCTAGGCAGTATATATCGGCCGGGAAGGGATCGTGCAGTTCATTCAACCCCGGGCCCTCGAATTCGGGCACCGTCCGACTGTCGACCAGTACGGGAGGCGCACGAGGGGCAACACAGTCTTTGGGGTATTTGTACGACATCCCAAAGTCGATGAAATAGTATTTGGGGCGTGCCGTAGTGCGAGTGGTGCATTTGATCCTGCGACGGAAATCGTAGCTCTTCTTTGGAAAGCGAGGGTGAGGCATCTCTGACAAGAACGGCACGGGGGACATCATGATGTTGTTGTACTTGATGTCCCTAACAGAGCACGAGAATAAGACTTGGCAATCGACGAAGAAGCACGAGTTCGACTTGCCGATGAGCACCATGATGTTCGTGCATGAGGTGCAGGCCCTGTAGGGCGCCGTCAGTGGTGTGAAAGAGCGTGAGGAGGGCAATGCTACCTGAATCAGTTGCCGCATGCATTCTAAGGCTTCCCCACTAGTGCGAAAGGGCGGCTTCTCGAAAGGCCGAAGGAAGGGAATGACGATGAAGACAATGTCATCGTCGAGCGGGGACTGCATAACTTCGTAAACGGGTACGCAGTGATTGCGAGGATCGGATGCAAGAGGCTCAACGGAGAACATGCGAGATATTTCAGGTTCGTCAGGCTCGTCGTTCTTAGATATGCGCTTGAGAACGACAATAGCGCCGTCTGAGATGCGAGTTGCGTCTACCCAAGGTCCCTGTTCGAGGTGTCAGCGAGACGAAAGATCATAAGCGGAAGACGCACTAGTATAGACGCTCCGTCTTCACAGAATAGCCAACTCTGCTTAGTTCCTTGCCATGACGGAACCCAGCCATGACGGAGGCGAGGGCGAAGGATATACCCGCGCTCCTCGAGCCAATCTTGATGATCCCTCCACCAGATCTCGGGCCTGTAGAGACCGTTTTTGTCAGTGAGGACCAAATTAAGCGTCGGATCGTTGTCGAGGTATCTCTCGAACCAGTCAAGGGGTAGTTCGTCTTCCATGGGGCAACGGGAAGTGAGTGGAGGAGGGTAGATGGGAGAAGAATCTGCGTGACGCCTCGGCACGCGGAGTAGATATCACCGTGTATACTCTACGTAATTGACACCCACGGTACCAGTGTTGGATACACAATTCCTCGACAGTTGTCCCTGCATCCTGCCTTTCGGAGCATATCGAACTCCCAGCCACACTGCGCTATGGGAGAGCTCCAATTACGCAGGGTCTGATTGGCCAAGCGGCACCCATGACCGGTCACTACTAAACGTAGGCGCCTCTCACATGAGATGTCTACGGGGCGTAGTAGACAGACCATCTGCCCACGTCCCGTACACGTCTCATCCTTCACGAGCCTCCATGACGCAGTGAATGTGTCGCTCACCGCTCCAAGCCATGTCCTGCGTAAAAGCATGCCATTGAGTCGGATTGAGCTGGAGCAAGTTGTGTGACAAAAACATGAATATTCACCGCAGTTAGAAGCGATGCCCGAGGCGATAAGTTTTCCATCTGCAGAAAGCGTGCGCTTCAGTAGTCGACGGATAGCCACTTGAAAAGGAATTTCACAATGGGCTCGATAGCAATCGACAGCAAGATGCGGGGGCGTTCAGATGAGGGTTCAGCAAACCGTACTTTATGGAGGAGGAGTGGGAAGAAGGGGTGTCCTCGATGCGACGTAACGCATCGTCCGGAACACGTGGCCAATGGCTCTGAAAAATCCAGTGATGGCAAACTCCTCCCTGTGAACGATGCGTGAGCGTAGCTTCCATGGGCTCATGTCAGCGAGGATCTTGCTGAAGTGCTGGGCGACTTCTTCCATGGTAGGCCGCCTGGAAGGATCCGTCTGGATCATATCCGCTACCAACGACTCCAATATCTCGAACCCATGGCTTTTCTGCAGACAGGTGTGAGCCCCTTTATGGGTTTGTATTCGGATACTCACAAGGATGAAATGCTGCCGAAAGAGTTCGCCTAGATAGTACACGTCGGTAGGGAATGGGTCATGCGGCTTGTCGGAGTCCTGGAACTTAGGAACGGTCCGTACTCTACCCTAGACCGGAGGCTTGCGAGGAGATATGCAGTTCTGTGGATATCTACGCGAGATTCCGAAGTCGATGTAGCAATATTTGGGTCGCGCCGCAGTGCGCGTGGTGCGCGTGATCTTGCGACGGAAATCATAGCTCTTTTTGTCGAAGATGGGGTGCGGTATCTCTGACAGAAATGGTACGGGGGACATCATCACGTTGTTCCTCTTGATGTCACTGACAAAGAACACGCATCAGATTAACAGGGAGGGTATAATACGTGGTTCTACTGACCGATGAGCGACGCGATATTCATGCATAAATTGGAGGCCCTGCGACCCGTCGTCAGTTACATACAGTTCAAAGTCAAAAACGAGCCGAATCCTGCCTCTATAAATTGCCGTATGCATTCGAGAGCTTCCCCCATGGTGCCAAAACGCGGAGCGTTGAACGGGCGAAGGAATTGAATGACGATAAAGACTATGTCATCGTCAAGCGGGGATTGCAGAATGTCGTAGACGGGCACGCAGTGATTGCGAGGGTCCGAGGCGAGGAGCCCAGCAGAGAACATGCGAGAAATGTCAACTTCGTACGGATTTGTGCTCTTGGAAATACGTTTGATAACAACGACTTCGCCGTTTGACATACGTATGGCGTCTGCCCAAGGCCACTTGTCGGTGGCGTTAGCGTGATAGATGCACCCAAACAGAAGACGTACAGATATTGGTCGTCCGTCTTCACAGAAGACCCAAAGTTTCTTGGTACCCGTCCAGGAGGGTACCCAGCCAGGTCGGAGGCGAGGGCGAAGGAGATACCCATGCTTTTCAAGCCATTGCTGGTGATCCCTCCACTGGACCTCGTTCGGGAAGAGGAGGGTATGGTCCCGGGGCTTTTGATCCTCGTCTGCAAGCCATACCCTGAACCTTGCGATGGCCTGTTCTTCATCCATAATCGTACAGAGATGTGAAATAGACTCGGGAATGTGGAGCAAAAATCAAGACAGGGACAGGGACAGAGACAGAGAAAAGGATGAGATCTCAGGAATTGGGAGGGAGTCGTGGGGACGAATTCAAGCCGCGGCTGAAGCGCTGACCCTCAGGAGAGACTTGGAGTGACAGCCCATGTGAGCTCTGGCAAATTCCGGGCTCACGTCACTTATTAAGTCTTATTATTGGGACGGTATGCTTCATCCACGATGCCGTCTGCGCACACAAACCGTCGCGTATGAGATGCTCCTAACTTCGCTCCGTATCGCCAGAAAGTGCAGCTTCCAGAATAGCCATAGATTTGGTGCTCCGACCTATATAATCATCTAGTTCAGGCCCGTCCTTGCGTGACAAGAACAAACAGCTTCTCTGTGTTGTCATACTAGAGAGGGTCTGCCGACCTGTTCGGAGCGAACTGCGTACGGCTGAGCAACCGACAGAAGGGACTCCGCCCGGCGCCGGCGCCCCGGATATTCCGGCGCCTCTTCCCTTGCATGTCCGCAGGCCCTGGCCAGGTGCGTTCTCTACGTACGCCCCCACCCGTGCACCCAACTCCCCTAGACGCGTCTTTCGCAGTCTCGCCATGGTCCTCCCACACAATCTCTGCTCGCACATCCAAAACGCGTTCCGCACGCGGCACCAGCGCATCGCCGTACACCACAACACCCAAAACCTCGCCATCCTCTCTATCCTCCTCCGCAACGGCTTCCTCTCCAACGTCACCCGCGGCACCATCAAGGCGCCGTCGCCCGACGACTTCCTCCTCGCCGGCGACGCGGAGAAGCGCATATGGGCGGAGCTCAAGTACCGCGAGGACCAGCCGGTGCTGACGGGCATTGAGCTCGTCAGCAAGCCCAACAAGCCGGTGTTCATGGACAGCAACGACATCCGGCGACTGTGCACGGGACGGCACGTCCAGAACGTGAAGCCGCTGCGGATGGGGGAGATTGCGATCGTGAAGACGCAGAGCCGGGAGCACCAGTGGGTGGAGGCACGGGAGGCGTTGGAGCTGAGGCTTCCGAGAGGAGAGGTGATTTGTCGGGCATGGTAGGAGGGCTGCCTATTATACTGGTGAGTAAATCTAGACCTACCGCGCCCGCCTTTGCTGACGGCCTTTCATAGGCCTCTCATAGTATATATCACACTGCACTAATTCGTGAACGCAATTCACCAACCTCCCGGCATATGCATGCTGCACAAGGCCCAGCTAAATCGAGCGTTGGAACACGGCGCGTCTCTTAAGACTCGTACTGCGTTTGTGAGATGGTTATTACAAAGAGGTAGAGTTCGGTACTGGTTAGGGGACACTAGGTTCTGGTGACCGGTGAGCTCTATGAACGCACATTTGCAAGTCCGCTTTGTGGAGGGGTCGAACTGGGATGGTTAGATATGCAAGCGACAGAATGTCGCATGTGAACCCGTCGTAATCGTACACTCTGTATACATTGCTCCATCCAACTCATACACCTGGCGGGCGCGAAGAGGGTCCTATACGAGTATTTCTCCTCGACGCTTTTCCGCCTCCGGGCTTCTCCATAGCGGCCTTCAATGCACGAATTGTGGAAACAATCTCGTCTGAGCACGAGATTACATCAGACATGACCCAGTTACGGGCGAGGTATAATTTCGTGAACTCACTGGCAATCTTCGGGTTCTCCGCCTCGAACTCGTAACGCTTGTTGCGCTCTGCGCCGCTGTGCACGACGAGCTTGAAAGTCGCAGCATTTTTGCTCGACTGTTGGCACGCAACGACGCTCTTGAGGTGATAAGATGATGTCTTGCCGCTGTCGAAGACGTGCTTCGCCTTCGTGGCGCCTGGGATGATCTGGTATTTTAAGTCAGTGCTGGAGAGCAGTCCATTATGAAGAGTACACGAACGTGAATGTATCCTCCGTCGATCGTGAGTACACGGGCACTACGCGTTACCATCATCGGCAACTTGCGATACACGGTGTATTTCTGTGGAGCTGGTAAGCACACGTCGCAACACGAGCAATACACCGCTTACCCTGTAGGCCTGCATGAGATCGAGCATGCTGCTGAGAGTCTGCTCTTGAATGGAGACATCGGTAGTAAAGATCGACGCTGATGTAGCAAGTACGGTCAGCTTTTCGTCCGTAACGAGATTTGATGGACGGACCGTTTGGATCGTTGGTGGCCTTGCGCTCACGCATTTCCACACCGTACTCGTGAAGCAGGTTCTTCTTCATAAGGATGAGGTCGCGTCTCCCTTGAAGACTCCTGACCGTTCGGTCGAGTGGGATGTTCACTTTGGCCTCTTTGGTCTCGATCACGAGCGCGTACTCCTTCGGATCGGTGAAGCCGCGTTTCTGGTTCTGACAGACTAATTCTAACACCTCTTGCATGTACATGCCGCCAGAGCTGCAACCGTTGTATGAGTGACATCCATGGTAAAGGAATGCATGAAGTTGCGTACGCTTGGATCGTGGTAGAGACGTGGCCTGGCTCGTCGGCAGAACCCGCGATGCGGATACGGAGGAAGAGCGGAGGACCCGAGCTCGAAGAAGGACCCAACGAGCTCGACAGCCCCACTGATGAGCCCATGGAGCCGAACGCGCTGCTTGAGATGCCCAACAGGTCTGCCGGTGGAACGAGGTTTGTGGATGGAGCGGCCTGGGTGAGCAAACCTGTCGACTTCTTCTTGACAACCACGCGCGAGATACGTCGCTGTATCTTCGCCTCGAGAATCTTATTCTGCTGAACTAAGGACGAGTTGCGTCAGTGTCAATATCCCTTGAGGTAAGTGGTAACAAAACGCTCACTTTGTGATGGAGTGGCTTCGACGACGGCGTATGCCTCAAAGTTGAAGTTCGAGATCTTGCGCATGCGTTCAGGGGCTAAAAGGAGGGGTCAGAGCTGTCGCTCACTCGACACACGAGGAGTTACTCACGAGGCCAATCTTCGTCGACTTCACCATCCTCTTCTGCGATACGCAAGATCCAGCCACTTGCAGAGCAACGTATGTCCCACTTGGGGTCCTCCTCTCCACTCAACCCCTCGTCGATCTGGGGCAACCAGCTCTCTTCCCAATACGTCCAGAGCGCGTACCCAAGCACCTCTTCCACCGTGGCGTCCTTCTTGACACTGAGCTCAAGCGCTTGGTCCTTGGGTTTGCGAGCCATCGGGAAGAAGACACGGACGATCATACTGTCGGTCTCTGGCCGTCCAGATATTGCGCTGTACAGCTCCGTGAACGGGTTGGAGGAAGACGAGCTGGAAGTGGATGCGAGCATGGCGGTGAGGGCAGAAACACCCGCGCGGGCTGGCGGGACAGGGCGTCGTTCGAACATTCCGGCAGGTGTGTTAGCCGTGGCGGAGGGGGCAGGAGCGGGGGTCTGTGTCCTACTGTTGGCAGCGGTGCTTGGTGCCGGGGTGACCATCTCGAACATGGCGTCCAGCTTCCCGTCATCGTGCTCCGGTGAGACTGACGGCCGCTCGCCGCCTTCGCGGACGGGGCTGAGACGGGAGGCGCGTGCACTTGTACTCGGGGGTACTGAAGAATTGAGCACTGAGGAACCGACGGATGCGCCTGAGAGGATGGATCCAGTCTCCGAGGCACTGTCCGAGTTCACAGCTGCACGACTTGCGGCGAACTCGCTGTGGAGACGATGGGCATACGCGCAAAGACGAAGGGACTGAATGCACGTACGGATCGAACTCGTCCACCTCTACCGCATCGTCCGCGTCCGCGACCATGTCAAACTCCTCCTCGTCTTCGTCCGCCGCAACTTCGTCCTCCGACTCCGCTTCCGGCTCAGAAGAAGACGAGGACGAGAACTCCGGGTTGATGGGCATGGCGACCATGGGTGCCCGAACCATGCCCGGTCCGTTCGCTCGCGCCGCCATCCGCTGTCGCCTCCGCGCCGCCATCTCTTCTGCCCCCCTGAATTTCGGGATGAACATAAGCACGGGGCCCTTGGCGGGAACGGGCGGGGCCGAGCCATCCTGAGCGTCCTGTTTCTGTGGCTGAACAACGGAGTCCTTGATAGGGGATCGGGGGCTCCTCGGCTTCATGGGGGACGTGGGGGTGGCGGCAATGACCTCAGTGGTAATTAGAGTCTCCTCGTTGCTGCTTTTGCCACCGGCATTCTCGCGGCTGAGGGAGAGGCGGCCGGGATTGCGGGGCATGGACTGGCGCTTACCGTTCACCCTGAGACCCATCGCCCCCGTCCTGGTGGGTCCAAGGATCGTCGTGGTGTACTTCAGGTTTGCACCAGGAAAGCCGGAGTGCCTCCGTCGTACGGCGGGCGCGGATTCGTCGTCGCTGGGAGTGGGGCTGGAGGGCATGCCCAGCTCGGGCCACCGCTCGATATCTGCGAGGCCGGACGCATCGATGTAGGGGTTCGAGTGGTAGTTCTGGTCGAGGGAGATGATACGCGCTCCGTATGGGTCGTCGATGTGCTTTAGGTATTGTACGCGGAGGCTGTGGATGAGATAACTACGGGGAAGTTAAGAGGCGCATTCTCGGGAAGTAGAGTGCAGAGGACGTACTCCGTATCACTAATCAGAGACATGTTTGATTCTTATCTCAGGTTCTCTCTGGCAGAGCCGGCTTTGCAGGTGCTCGATAGCCCTCGCGATGAGTGGCTCCTTGTGGCGAGGCGCGCCTGGCACAATCACTTCGCGTACACTTGCCTAGACTCTGTCAGTATGAGACACGCAGCAGCTGGTGTGGTTTGGTTTGGAGATAGTGATAGCGGAAGACGGGAATTTCGTGACGAAGGGGGTGTGAGAAAGAGGGTCGAGTGTATGCGCGCCGGAATGCGCCCCGAGAAGCACGGAAAACGCGCGCGTCCGTTGGGAGTGCTTTGCCACTGCTCTCCCATAACTCTTCCTAAGCCCAAAACGAGGCTGCACATCGGGGGTAATCTCAGCGCACAAGAGCACGATGAGTCCCCCGCTGTTGCCGTTGGCTACCCCTCTGAGTTTCTGCCCTACTAGTCTTTATTCCCGCCTAAAACAAGGAGGGATAACTCGACGCTAAACCTGCACTGCCAGTGCGGAACGGCTTTGTCGCTCAGGTGCGTATAGTCGGCTACATTCCTCAAAAGCCCTGCCAAGTGACGTGACTCGTTCTAGCTTGACACGCCAATGCCACACTGCACATTCGAGGGGACCTACGCGGACATGGTTCACAGTGAGTAATGATCCGGCACCGATGTTTAAGTTTTCGTGGAGCCCGCTCTCTCGTCGACCCCAGCCTGCGTGATCCCTCCTATGTGGCGAGGTTGAACGGTGCCCTATCTTCACCTACACATTAGATGCGGACGTGGGTTTCCACCATAGCCTACGTTCTGTGCACTTGCTAATTCTGGCTGCAGCTCTACACGAGAGTCGCTGCGGGGTTCCAGTATGACCTAGTCCTACTCCCATTGCTGCGCCAGGAGGACTTGTTCGCCGGGGGTGCGAACGAAAGCATCCGATATGTCCGTGGTCCAATCTCCTTTCTCATTTCATGTCCCATATCACTACGCCGTCGTCCACTCGGGCAGGAAGCTGCGCGAGTGGAAGGTTGGACGGACCCAAGTTTGCCGGTCTCGATGGGGCGACATCGTGAACATGAAGTGCATGCTTAGGATTTGCACCGATTAGCTCATCCATTCACCAAACCAAGGTGTCGACGGCAACAACGTCGCTCCCAGCGACGCAGGTCACTCAACGTTCCTGAAACGACCCTGGACTCCGGACAGCACTGCCGCCTCTCGTCAGAGGGAACGTCCGCGGCTCGGAGCGGCGACATACTTACCTACGGTGGGCGATTTGGCACCAGTAATCCTCACCCTAGAGGGCCACCATCGATGACGACAGTGCAGATGATCTTAGGGAAGGCAGGAGCACGTAAAGGTTTGGGCCGCTTAGATCCATACTTCGTTTTCCAAGACCGGAAGGTCGCTTTGAAAGCGAGTGGGGTTTGGTGCATGGTAGGCCCTGGCATTTTGCCGCAGCTTGTAGTGAGGTGGAAGCTTCTAAAGATACGGTAGCTTATTGAGGATGTACAATGTTTGTCCATTTCCAGTCTTATTCGCGTTCTCGTGCCCTAAACACCATTTCCTCGAGAATTGTAGTGGTATGCTTAGTCTTTCTCGTCATCGATGAAAGTGGTGCTGAGGCATCCCGAGCTCAGACCACGCTCGATAGTCGCGGTTGAGGGAAGTGATGTGTACCGCGTCTGGGTCGTCAACACTGTTCTTCAGCCATTGCATGCGCAGGCTGTGGATGAGATAACTGGGAAGCTGAGACGCACATTCATCACTCATGGACATGGTCGATGTCCGTCCCAAATTCTGTTCGGTAGATATGATGCTGTATGTGCTTCCGACCACTTAAGGGTAAGTCTGCGGCGCTGATATCGTTGGACGACAGAGCATCTGCAATTCATAAAACGAGGCGCAAGTAGTGTACATCGTTCAAAGAAATCTAGAACAGCAATGCGGCGCAGACGGATCTCTCACATCAACCAGTAGGTATTCGCATCGTCAAAGAACTGTGGCACGATCGAGACGTTCAGATGGAGTATCGTGCCTACGATCCAAGTTAGTGTTTGTAACCACTCTATAGCCAAGAAGGAGCTTACACGCAACGCGGGGCCTTTAATCTGGAGCACAGGCACGATGAGGAGGAACAGTCCCGTCACGATTGCGGCTTCGACGCCAAACGTTTGTAGGGCCCCGTTTTTCATGGCCCAGGGGACCTGGAAATACGCGACGGAGAAACCGCCGAGAACACGCGCAAGGTTAATAAGTCCGGAGATTTCGCCTTGGTGCCGCGGGAAGCAGTCGTTGCAGTAAGCGTCTTGAGAACACGATTCGGTCAGCTAAGGACGTGCAGGTAGCGTTGGCTCTTATAACACTCACAGACGGCGACAGTGTTTATCATGATGGATACTTCAGCAATTCCCCAGCCCATGACGAGTGCGCCAACACTGAGGGTCTCCTGGAAGGACGCTCCTAGGAGAACAAAGCCGCAAATGTAGAGCGGGATTGCGAGGTAGCAAGTCCTGAAGGATGGTATGTGAGGAAGGGACTACTGTAAGAAGGAGAGAACTGACCACAGGCGGTTCTCTGCGATGAAGACGCCGTTATTGCGCCTGATGGAGAAGTTCATGACCCAATCGTTGAAGTAGCGACCGAGAAGCTCTCCGATAACAACCGCGACCTGCATCGATACCACAGATGAAGCACGAATAGGAAGAATTGAGAGTGGATATACTGACAATCGGAGTCCCATAGGCACCAGCAATACCGAATTGAGTGAAGCCATAGCCGGCGGGCTTAGGAATATCCAAGAATACGGCATTGGTAACCTGAAATATTTGTGAGTGGTTGATCAAGTCCAGGCAGAAAGGCCTCTTACGTTGATGCCGATGGCGAAGCCGAAGAGGATGCCCTCGAAAACCAGGAGGGGGAGGAGATGAGGCCTCCAGACACAGTTGAAGATGGGGAAGACTGCCTCCGTCCAGGTGTCACGGTACTTGGCCATCCTTGCTCCCGTAATGCCGATAACGGATTCGATGCGGTACCGCAGATTAGACGCGGGCCTCGGAATGGGCATGGGATTAGCCAGCCTGCGGTCAAACAACCTGAGGAAATGGTCAGCAAATCGTCTGAGCAGATAGTTCATCAGAACGCTCACGTCTCCTTGCCAAAGAAGGCAATCATAAGCACCACGATCAAGCTATATATGCTCCCGATGCCATACGTCCAGCGGAAACTGAGAGAATGTAAGCCAGTGCGATAGGAAAAGGAGGTCTTCATGATGTACCTGACACGTGCGACAATGAAGCCCATCATGAATGGCGAAAGGAATGGCGAAATAATGAACCCCATGGTCCACAGGTTCAGCTACGATATCATTGAACACCCAGCGTTCCATATAAGGTCGCCGACTCGCTCACCTTGCGCGCCTGGAGGTGGAACGGGAAGAGGTCCGTTACAATGTAAAGACCCTGTTGATCATGTCAGTATTCACTTCCAGTTTAGAAGAGAATCATGAGGAAGGTCACATACTGTCACCTGAGGACACGTTCTGGAACAAGCAAGATTAGAAGCACGGAGCAAGTCATTGGGTGGCAGATCAACTTACGCGAAGAAGCCATTCAAGCACCGCATGGCTAACGAACCATCAGCGGGTGGCGAACAGAGAAAGGCAATGGAGCAGCATACCCGTGAAAGTGTTGAGGTTCGGTGCAAAGGTGCAGCCAATGAGCCATCCCATCGCGAGGAGTTGCGACCAGAAAAGGATAGGTAGACGGCCGTAGCGGCGCATGAGCATGACGGCGACGATTCCACCCCATCCTAGCAAGAAGATACTCCAGCTACGAAGAACGTGATGAGTACATTGATGACATACGACACGTCTTTGCTCACTTCGAGGTGAGGTTGTTTATCTCGTTAGGGGTCGTGTTGTATGTCTTGGCGAGAGCAAAGATGTCCGCGATACCTAGTACAAGCTTGATGAGTAAGCCTCATAGCTCTGGAAACGCATATCACTCACCAATGCCGGAGTCGAAGTCCGGCACGATCGCGGCCATTGTGACAATGAGCAGCTGAAAGTTCTTCTCGAAGTCCGACCACTGCATGCAAATCAATACGCGGGCAGTGAAACTTCGGAGGGTCTTAAACGAACATTCTGAGGGTCCTCTGGGAAATCCGTAGGCTGAGGCCACAAAACTTTGGTTCCATCCTTCGACAGCTTCAAGCGGCTGGCGACAGCCTCACCGAACTCGACTTTCGCTTCCCTGGCGCCTAGTATCAGTATTATTCGCGTGGTCATTAAGTAATTGGAAAACTCACTCGGGATCAACAACGAGGCGACCGGCGTTATGCTCGTGGTAGTTGACGAGGTCGAATTCGGAGCCCGCCTGCGAACTCGCACCCTTTTCGTTGACCTCGGAGACAGACTGGGTCATCTCCTGCTTCTCCACACTTGCGTCTTGCGCACTCTTGTCGGCCATCGCGTCTCGTCAGCGTTGTGTGGTGGGCGGCGCGCCAGGGGCGAAAGGTCGCGAGCGTCGAGCGAGGTGGCGGCGGCGGCGCGGGGTTGCGGGGCAGGGTCGCACAGATGCGAACGCAGCGCGGGCGAGGTATCTATAGCCCTCGTGAGTCGCCGGCGGCCTGCCTGCGTTCCTGTGAACAGCTGAGTGCGCATGCGAGCTTAATCCGTGTCTAGCGTTGCCACGCGCTCTGTGATCCCCACGGGGTGCACACCGCGGGCGAGCGTTCACAGACGTCCACGGGTCCGGTGAGCTGGTAAGTCCCTTCGCTTCGTCATGTGCTGTTGCGCTGCGAAGTCAGATGGCAATTGCCGGCAGTCCAGCTGATCCATCAATGTATCACCAATCGAGAAGCACGTACCTAAGCGAGCTTAGCTGGTTGGTCGCGAGGTGTTCAAGGGCTTAAACGCGTTGTGTAGGTGTATCGAATTGTGATTGGCCGGCTTGGGCGGACCTTGCTTCAACGATCAACGCGCGATGAGGCCTTGAAGCTTGAGGACTCCCTTGCGGAGCCTTGAGGCCGCCAAGACCCTGTGGACAGCTGCGAAACGTTCGAAATCAGCAGTCGGACGCAATGTAATGAGAAAAGAATCACGATGACCTTCTCGCTCCCACCCCTGATGCGCGCAGCGAATCATACTTCCCGCACATTCACCTCCTCGACTTCCTCCCAAACAGCGCGGCTACCACGGACGACGACAGTCGGCTTCCGGGAAGACGTGTACACGGCACGTCTTCACAGCCCATTCTACTGGGTGTATGCCAAAACATTCGTCCGAGGAGGAGTAGGATCCATTTACCGACCGGAGTCCCGCACTTTCCTTCCGCCGGCATTCCGCTTAGTCTTCAGCAGCATGAGCCCCCTGCTCAATGGCTTCTTCGGAGCCGTTACATAAAATGATATGCGCAGCTGTCATTTTCAGATTGGTATTGCGAAACACTGGACGCTGGACGCATGAAGACTTACAACAAGTGTGTTGACCTGCTCACGGAGGTGGAGATCACGGAAAACCGGGGATACAGAGGACATGAAGCACGTGTATTCGGACTGAGCCAAGGACCAATCCTGTACCGTCCGCGTCATCTGCCTCGTTAGGGCGCTTCCGGAACAAGCCCTCAACCAGCCTCAACCGCGCCACCCCGCGCCACGCCAGGCGCACTCGCGACCTGCCTCCAGCTGCCTCCCTGCCGCCATCCCCTGATCAGTGACTCCAGCGACTTCATTTAGTAGTGGCTAGATGGGACTTGCACAGACACTTGCTATCTGAAAAGCAGTATGATACAATGGAAAGCAGCTGAGCCGGTACTTATGTACAACTAAAGCGAAACCGTCCTACTATATACTTGCCCCAAGAAGCGATCAGGCGACGCAACAAGTCTCGCGTCTCCCTGATATTCCAAGAAGCGGTACCCTCACTGTGTTCGGCCTTCCACATCACTGTGCTCGAAGGAGGCCTTGCGGTCGGCCGCAAGTCGGAGGCGCACTTTCTCCACCTCGCGGTTCCAGTCGGTGTGCAGGCTGAGCCACACCCCAGCCGCTGCGCTGTACACAAGCGATATGGTCAGACCGATCCACAGACCGTGCAAGTGCATGTCCTTCCAGAAGGCCAGCCAGATGCCGAAAGGAATGCCGATGACATAGTAGGCGCTCAGATTGAGCAGCGCGCCGGTGAACTGCTTGCCAATCGCGCGCAGGACTCCCCCGGCGATCGCGCTCAGACCGTCGAAGACTTGGAAGAGGGCGACTAGCGGGAGGATGGCGGCGACCATTGTGGCGACAGCTGGGCGTGGAAGAGCGTGAGAAGCTGTGGGAACGAGCCCACTAGATTGGTACACACCGGGATCATCGTTGAAGATGTATGCCCACTGATACCGGAAGGCCATAAACATCGTGCTGTATATCCGTCGTGAGCACGGACGTCACGGAGTTGGAAATTTGATAAGGTGCGCGAACCTCCATAGAGCACTTATCGCGAGGGACATGAGAATAGAACACTTCGTGGCCACGGCTGCACGTGTGGCGTTCTCTTCTCCGAGAAGGTTGCCGATGCTGAGAAGAACGGAAGAAGGATTAGGCTTATGGTTCAAGAGATGGGGTCGCACGGGAGCTGACCGAACCGAGGATGCCACGCTCAAGGCGAACGGAGCTTGGTATGTTGTCGATGCCGACACAAGAAGTACAGACTGTGTAGCCAGTGCGGTGGGGCCTAGCCTAGATACAACAAGTTCGGTGAGCACCAATAATCCGGGTTATGGTTGACGGGTATGCGTACTGGCTCGCCGCGACTGTGAGGAGAAACGTGATTGTCAGGTGACAGCTCTGTTCATCCACAATATAAGACTGCACTCACGTCCGACAAGTTCCCAGGACCACCACTCACTCGCGACCTGTCCAACGCCGGAAAGACCGAGCTGGACCAAGACACCGAGACTAGTGAAGCAACGCATGCTAAGTGGGTGCCATGCCGTCTTCGGAACGAAGAATACTCCATAAATGATGGAAAGTAGCGAGATCAGGTTGAAGGAGATTGCAGTAGCAATCGGCGCTCCGATAAAGCCTAGACGTATAGGCTCCGGTCCCCATACTACAGTTATCATTAGACCAGTTGTTGTTAAGGGAGGAGTGTATGTGAGCGCACCTAGCACATAGTTCAAGACGGCGTTGATGGGCGCTACACCCAGAATGATCCTCGTTGGAACGTCAAAAAGTCCTATGGAATGGCGAAGTCAGTGCGACGCTAATGGAGGAACAAGACATGTCTCACCTTGTGATTGGAAATATCTCCTGGAGATGGCATTGAAGGCGTATGCCGGGAGCCCAATTGACGCCCACTTGAGGTATACAGAAGCCAGCCGAGCGACTTCAGGCTCCTGCTTCAGATAGAGTAAAATACTCTCAGAGCTCCACCAAACGCAGAAGATGGGCTGCGCCGAACATAAGTTTTGTGTTTTGTCCAGTGATTGTCGTGTACTCACCACTAGAGCAGCCGACATGACGATAGCTAAATTCGCAATTATCAGTGCTGTTCACAAATCAAACGACGCGCCCACACGACGAACGTGTGACGGCCGACCGTGGGGCCCTGGCACCTTAAGATCAAACTGACTCACCCATGCGCTGAGACCAAAGACCAACCAATTGCGGCTGAGAAGAGGTCCATGCGCTGGGGAGCATGGTGTCCAACGTGCTCGCGAAGCCTTGGATTATACTGAATCCGGAGACGCTTGCAGTCATGGACCCAAGGGTGGACGCGGCAAGCGCTGTGGTGGACAGGTGTCCTATGGATATCACAGCGGCGATGACGAGCGAGAACTCGAAGAGATGTGTTCTGGGACCTCGTGTTACTGCACAGACGCAAGAAGTCCGAAAGGTGGACATACCCAAACACGGGGAGAGTGTATTTGGTGAGGATCGCAAGCTCTTCCCAGAACATTTTGGAGTAGACCGAGGGATCCGAAGAGTTCTCGGGATCGCAGACTTCCTGAATGCGGGGAACGGGGGGAGCTAGAAGGGGTGTGTGCTCAGTGGGGTCGACTTGTTTGGGGCCTGAGCGGTGGCCATGTCGGTCAGGGAGAGGGCCCATGGTGGGGTTGAAAGGGGGGAGATACTGGAAAGTGTGGCTGTCTCGCCGTGGAGTTGTGGTGCGGCCGTGGATATCTAGGCCGTTTTCGTCGCGGGCTTCGATGTCATGTTCGTCAAAGGTAGAGGGAGCTTCACTGTTCGTGTCGGGTTCGTCCAAATTCTGGTCGTGTGCCGCGTTGTACCGGGACAGAATAGCATAGTCAGAGGATAGCGAGGAGGGGGCAGAGTAGTGGACGTAGGTGGAAGACATGGCCGACACCAAGCAAGGTGGGTTTGGTCCAAAGTGGGGGTGAACGGCCTCTCCGAGGTCCGATGGTGGCGGGAGCCTGACAATTCTCCCCTGAGCGCTTCACCAATCGCCCGGTCCGGTCCGGTGCGCCTGATAGCCTTTGGCGTTCCCCAGCGCTAAATGACCTTGCTCAGGCCGCAGTAAATAAACGCGTGGCATTAGCGCCACTTAATACGCGACTTACCCCAAACTTACTTGTAAGCCTTCGAAGATTAGCCCGGCAACAAACGGAGCACGTCACCAAGTGCGGGTCTACTCACCTTCGTCACCTCCGCCCCCATGACCGACGCCGACCCTACACCTCCTCCATTACAGCCTCCTCTTCAAAACACTTCGTCACCGCGGGACAGGGAGCCGGATGCCGCCGACTTGGAGAGGTACCGGCAATGGTGGGAGGAGCGCAAGGCCAGGAAGGTGCGCGGGCAGTACGAGACTGTGCTAATGAATTTGTCTCACTTGGTGAGCACTATTCTCCCCGCTTCAATACACGGCGGCACATACTCACCTCAGTAACGCCGCTGCGGTAGGTCAATGGAACCTCTCTTCTTCCCTGAATATAGCGTCCGTACGTGTCCGCGGCGCCGTGCGGACCCGCGAGTCTTTCTTAGGCTCTCTTATTCACCCCATCATTCACTCGCCGGCCGAAGGAGATGACACGCTGGAGAACGTGCTGCGTAAAACGAAGAAAATCAAGGAGGTGCTGGAAGAAACCGACCTCTTCAGCCACGTTGAGGCCGTCATCGACAGGAGTCGCGACGCGCTCGCGCACGCGGACGACGTGGACGTGGTGTTCCTCACGAAGGAGAAGGGAAGGTACTATCTCAACACGAGCACGCAGGTCGGGAACAACGAGGGGGGTGCGGTACGTCGCTTTTACCTCACCTGCTTCTAATGCCCATTTCGGAAGCCTGCCCTTCTTCCTTTTCCTGCTTGCATTTTTCGAGTCGCTACACCCATGTTCCACACATGCCGTTTCCTTTCACTTGCTATGGGTCACAACTTTTGCTAAGAGTACCCATGGGTCTCATCACAGAGCGCAACATGTCGAATCCGCAACGCTTTCGGTGGTGCGGAGACCTTCGAAGCCAATGTGTCGTTCGCAACCAAGACACGGATGTCGTTCAATGGTTCCCTCAGTGCCCCCCTAACCTCGACGCTGAAAACTCGTGGGGAAGTCTCTGTCTTTGGCTTGGAGCGCGACAATTCGAGTTTCGCGAGCAGCTCGGAGGGCATCCGTGGTGTGCGAGCAGTAGTCAGGGTGAGCTAGGTCAGCTTCCTCTTTCCCGCGGCAGCACGAACAGCTCAACGCTTGTTCACAGACAAATGCTCTGACAGAAGGCACACATGAGTTTGGATATGAGGCTGTCTTGAGACATGTAGGCAACCTCACCCCGTCTGCGTCTGTCAGGTGAGTATATGCGCCGTCGTCACAGGCCCACACGCTGACCGACCTCTAGCATGCGCGAAGCCGCGGGGCAGTCGGTCAAGTCCTCCGTATACCACTCCTGGACACGCGATACCCGTGACGAACGATTGCTTGGTACCCGCGGCTCATACGTCAAGTTCTTCCATGAGCTCGCCGGTGCAGGTGGAGACACTTCTTTCTACAAGACCGAAATGCAGGGACAGCTCGCACGCTCGCTGCTACCTGGAGTAGTGAGCACCGCGCGTTGTTGAACTTTTTGCGTCGTCTGACACCGAGGATACCCAGACCCTCTCGTTCGCCGCACGGTCCGGTGCTCTTTGGCACTTCGGTGGCAAGTCATGCTTCTCGGACCGCTTCCAGCTTGGAGGGCCGGTTAGCGTGCGAATGTTCAAGCATAATGGAATGGGTCCTCATGATGGAGGTACGAGATTTGGGTCATGTTGCGAAGCTCGTAGCTAACATATAACGCAGCTGATTCGCTTGGGGGGAACTTGTTCTGGTCCGCTGGAGCTAGTCTCATCTCTGACATTCCCGGAAACCCCACTGGCCCGTGAAGACCCACTTGTTCATCAATGCGGGAGACTTGATGCCATGGACAGGAGTAAGCTTCGTATTTAGGTGATTGCCGGGTAATCGCCATGCTGACATCGAATGGTATTTGCTAGCGCATTCCTTATTGGATAATGTGGTCTCAAGCATATCGAAGCCGTCCATCTCCGCCGGGGTCGGCTTGTGTACAAACTCGATCCCATCCGCGTCGAGGTCAACTTCGGCATCCCTCTTGTAGCGAGCAAGAGCGACGGCGGCCGTAAAGGCTTCCAGGTCGGCATCGGCCTCGACTTCCTCTGATAGTTGCCGCCGCTTCGGCGTGCCTATTTACTTGAATATACCACTCCTTATAATCCCTCTGCTGGAACTATATATCCTCCATGCCTACTTTCTCGGCCAGAATACTCTCCAACGGCTGATGTCCAAGATGAAACACTCATGCGAGTCTAGGGCGACACCGGCGAGTCGGGGTGGAATATCGCACCTCGCGCTTTTACTCAAAACACGACTTAAAAGGTTTCAGAACACTTCGGTCCCAGGGGGCGACTGCGACGACCCCTTGCGACCCTCGGCCCGAGCAAGCGTATCCCATAGGCCAGGCACTCCCGTTAGACTGGAGATCGGTGGAAGACATGACGCACACGAGCAGATCTCGTACAGATCTAGGTTGGTGGCAGAAGCAGGCCGTGGGTGGCGATGAGTCGATCAGCGTGGAATGGAACACGAACGCTAATCTCCTGCCTTTACCTGGTGCGCTCAATCACTGCATCGCAGGCTTTTGGGACCCGGAAGTACAGCGACAGACGGTATGGAGGTTCCGAGAAAGGGGAGGCGGGTGTGTGCCCACAATCGCGTCGGGCGCGCCGGAACAACAGTGCGCCACTGACTAACAGTTGTGTATCACTGTATCGTGGCTATCGCACGCGATAGCCCTGCATATGGTCCCCAATCAGCAGCATCGACACCGTTGGCGTGGATCTCACACCCGGACACGCGTTCCTGGATGGGTTTTTTTTCTGGTGGTCGGCACGTGGGCGTTGGACGTTGAGTATTCTCCCGGCGTCTACCCCATCCACTGACATTGATCCTCACCGGCTAGCGCCCAGCTGCTCACACGACTACTGTAAGGATGCTGGTCGCGAAGGCTGGCAGAGAACACGAAGGTAACAGTCGTCCGCCTCGAAGTGGTTCAGTGACCGGGGTATCTGATGGGATGATGAACAGCGGCTGCTAATCTAGTGTGCCTCCACGCGAATGTCTTATCGTGGCTCCCAAGCTTCTCCATGATAGCGTCCCGTAAGAGCGCAGGGAGCTTGGGGGCACATGCATGCAGCCATCCTATATAACTCCAGCCGGGCCGTCGTGCGACCTCGGTCGTCCTGCGCCGCCCTCTGGCCTTCCGTCTCCTCGCTGAGCTCGCTCGCCCGTCCGTCCCGACACCACGACGATGCCGCTGTTCAACCGCAACGCCGGCACCGCGGCGGCGGAGGCTGAAAAGCCTTCCCGCCCCGAGTCCCTCAGCTCCGGAGAGAAGGACCCCGACTTCTTGGCGAAGAAGGTGGCCGACGTCGAGTCCCTCACGGAGGTAGAAGATGTGGCTTCCGTGGTCATCGAGCACGACGAAGACGTCGCCGTCGAGGTACGTCATCTGTCGTCCTGACCAGACTTCTTCTAAGCGATTTCTCGGTATTCAGGTCATCTCGACCCAAGATGATCCGGACTTGCCCGTTTACACGTTCCGCCTCGTGTTCCTGGGCATCGGCTTGTCCGCCTTCACGTCTGTGTTGGGCACCATCTACACGTTCAAACCGCAGAATGCGTCCGTGTCGCAGCTGTTCTGCCTCATCATCGCGTATGTCCTCGGAACGGCAATGCACTGTAGGTTACTGTTCAGTTCTTCAGAGCCGAAATCGTATGCTGATTAGGCTCTTGACAGCGGTTATGCCCTCCCACGGCTTTTGGCGGCACCTCAACCCTGGTCCTTTCAACATCAAGGGTACGTCGTCAGCTTGACATTGTAAAAAGCACTATCTGTACTGAGCATTGTGTTCCAGAGCACACTGCGATCGTCATTATGTCCTCGACTGCCTCGTCGGTGGCTGTGGCCATGGAGATCATTGCGGCTCTCGGTATGTCTCCTGCTCGCGTTCTCGTGTATATGAGACCTAACTTTGACAAACATGCAGATCTCTTCTATGACGTCAAGCTGAATGCTGCTGTCGCCATCTTCCAGATCTTTGCTACCCAGATGATTGGGTATGGTGTTGCTGGCATCCGTCGGTCCTATTTCCCCGTCTCGTTACACATTTCATGCTAAACGGCACTTCGCAGTCCGCAACCTGCTGGTATACCCGACCTAGTATGTTTCAATATGCGACTTGCTGTGGAACCGGCTCTGATCTAGTGTGTGATTCTACAGTGCATTCTACCCCACGTACATCTCCGTGGTCAACCTCCTTCAAAGTTTGCACTTTGGCGGTGTACTGAACCACAAGAAGCGTCGCTACTTCTGGATTGTGTTCGCGGCTATCTTCTTCTGGGAGTGGTGCGTGGACTGCTATTACGATGGTCTAACGGCGACCTAAGCCCCATTCCAGGATTCCGCAGTACCCTTTCCCCTGGCTCACGGCCATCTCCGTCGTGTGTCTTATCGACAATGGTCGGCACGATCTTGTCAGGAACCTCTTTGGCGCAGGATCTTCCAACGAGGGTATCGGTCTTCTCAGTTTCGGCACGAGCTGGACCCTCATTACTCAGGGAAACCCGCTCGTCTGGCCCCTCAAGACACAGATGAACTCGTACCGTCAGTCAATGCGACTGATGTTGAATATTTGGCGTACTCACTCCTAACGTAGTCGGCATGGCTATCGGATACCTTGTGCTCGTCCTCGCGTACGAGAAGAACGTCTTCAATGGGCGTGACCTTCCCTTCATGTCAACCTCCCTCTTCGGCACCGATGGCGACACTTACAATCAAACGGCTATCCTCACCAGCGACAACAGGCTCGACCCCTCCAAGCTCGCCGAAGTCGGTCTGCCGCGGTACTCGACCACGTACGCCATCTCGCAGATGTGCTATAACTTCAGCGTTGGCGCCGCGATCACCCACGTCCTCCTCTGGAGCTGGCCCGAGCTCAAGCGTGCTTTCGGGAACATGAACTTCATGAAGGGCGACCAGGATATTGACGACCCGCACTACCAGCGTGAGTGACACCATCATGGTGTTCTATGACTGCGACCTCATCATGCCAACGTTTTCACAGAGATGAAGAAGTATCCCGAGGTTCCCCAGTGGTGGTATCTCACTCTCTTCCTTGCTTCCCTAGCTGTTGGCATTGGTTGCAGTGTAAGCTATCGTCTGCCACCTCCGTTGGCCACGACTAACCGTATCTATTCGTTCAGTACAACGGTGGTGACTGGCTCATGCCTGCTTGGAGTATTATCGTCTTCACCATCATCAGCGCCCTCCTCGCCGTCTGCTTGGGTTTCAGTGAGTTTTTGGTGTTGTGTCCGCAACATCAATAGCTCATCTGTTTCGCGTAGTCTACGCTACGACTGGCTTCCAGATCGCCATCAAGTATGTCATCTACCTGCTGGCGGCTTTCGTGCACCCCGGAGAGCCTATGTGCGTCCAAATCCATCTCCCCTCCACTCATATTGCTCACGTGCTCTCAATTCTCTCCGCAGTGCCGTCATGTACGCGAATCTGTACGGCAACAGCTCCGCCTTCCAGACAATGAATATGCTCCAGGACCTCAAGCTCGGCCAGTACACCAAGCTTCCCCCGCGCGCAACCTTCTGGACGCAGATGGCGGGCTCCATCATCGGCTCCGTCTTCAACTACACGATGATGTCCACCATCGTCGCCAACAACCGCGCCGCGCTCATCGACCCGATCGGGACCCGGGTGTGGTCCGGGTGGATCATCCAGTCCTACAACTCGAACTCGGTCGCGCTCGGCGCGCTCGGCGAGCAGCTCTTCACCGTCGGCAAGGCGTACGACCTCATCGGCTTCGCGGTGCTCATCGGCTTCCTCTTCCCGATCCCCTTCTGGCTCGTCGCCCGCTACGCGCCCAAGGGCTCGCGCGTCGCCGCCGCCGCCGCGTTCGTCCACACGCCGATCGTCGCGCTCTACGTCGGCTACCTGCCGTACTCCGTCAACGGGCAGTGGTGGAGCTGCCTCGTGATCGGCGTCGCGAGCCAGTGGTGGGCGCGCACGCGCCGGCCGAAGTGGTTCAAGAAGTACAACTACCTGACGTCCGCCGCGCTCGACGGCGGGAGCCAGGTCATCCTCTTCATCCTCTCGTTCGCCGTGTTCGGCGCGAGCGGGAACGCGGTCGAGTTCCCGTTCTGGTGGGGCAACCCCGACCCTTCCGTGATCTCGGTCGATCACTGCAAGTCGACGTAGGAGGAGGACGAGTCTCATGTTTAATGCTTCACGATATGATGTCGGGATTTGTACGAAGCGTGTATCCGTAGAGCTAATTTTACAATTCTGAAATCCCGACGGCGTGTGCATGCCTCAACTCAAGGGCTCTGCCGCCTGTTGCATCCTCTTTTCGATGATCCTGCTATTGCTGTGAAGTTTTCTTCGACGCGACGAGGTACTCATCCCTGTTTTTGTCTTGAAAGTTCCCCGCAGGCACGTTGAGGGTGAACGAGGGGCATACAAGGGGAACGCTCCATGGTCCGGGATGTCCGCGTCCAGGGGCAGCGGTCGGCCGAGCTGCAGCATCAAGCGGAGTGAGCCCAAGCTCCCAAACAACACGTTGGTCGGACGCACAGCAACAGACGTCAAGTACGTCCACGCCCGCGCGACGTTCGGAGACCTGTACCCCCCTCCCAGCGCGCGACGCCGCCCGTCAGCCGTCTCCCTCTCGCCCGGACCCGCGCGAGACACCGCCGCTCACCTCCGCCCAGGAGCAGCACCTTGCACCCCCACCCGCACACCCGGTCCACGCACCAGCCCATCGACCCCTCGCCGTCCCCGATCGACCAGTTCCACGTCGCGTACGGGTCCCCCGCGAGCCCGTCCGCGCCGCACTGCACGACGACGCAGTCCGGCCGGAACGCCGCGCGGACGCGCTCGACGAGCGGCCACACGCGCGCGAACGCGCCGCGGCCCGCGCCGCGCTCGAGCGGCAGCGCGAGCGTGAACGGGTCGAAGCCGGCGTCGGACGGGTCCGAGAGGCGCGCGAGCTCGTCCGCGGGGAAGAACCCGGGCCGGCGTGGTGGACGGAGAGGGTGAGGACTTGCGGGCTGGAGGAGCCGGCGGCGGAGCGGTGGAAGGCGTGGGAGACGCCGTCGGAGAAGTGGAGGTCGAGGTCGAGGTACATGACGCGCGGGCGGGTGAGGCCGCCGTCGGGAGACGGTTGGGGGCGCTTGAGCGCGAGGATGGCGAGGACGCAGTCGGCGACGTAGCAGAAGCCCGAGGCTTGGGCTTTCTGCGCGTGGTGTCTGTTGAATTGAGATCAGGAGGCGCGACCTGGGTGAGAAGCGTCGGGCGCACCGTCCTCCGTCCCAGCAGATGGCTATGTCCACTTTGTCTTCTTTGAGTGCTTTGGCGGCTGCATTTGTGTGAGAAGATGGGAATTTGTGGAAACCATAGCAGCATGTGCCCACCAGTCAGTGATGCCCCCGCGACGTACTTGACATAGTCTCTCATCTGCGGGAACGGTGGACAATCCTGTTGACATAACTACTGTCAGCGCACTTGGACACCATTAGACTGCCAAGACCACTAGCCTCTGTCAGACCGAATTCTTCGTTTGCGTCGTCCTCGGTGCTGACGTCTTCCTTCAAAACGTGCTCGAGAAAATCCCGGTCATGATACGCTGAGAGCTCCCGGAACTCTGCGGGGGACGGCGGCAGGCTCTGCACGCCTAGACCGGCGTCATCGGTGGATAGCAGCCCAAACGCTTTGACGAGCGAATGGACAAGCAGGGACCTGTTCTTGTTGGAAGGCAGCAAGGACGACACCTAAGCTGAAGCTTCTTAGAGGGGATGGCATACCCGGATACCATAGATGCCACTCACCTTTACAAGATCGTTAGATACCACGTAGCCCACTCTTCTCTCGTACGTCTGTTGCATGTCACCAATTCTAAGTTAGTCGTGCGCTTCGAGGTACGCGGCTACGTCTTGAATGAGAGTGGTCAGCATGATGAATGGGCATAGATCGCAGTTTGACGGGCATACAAAACGACCCTTGGACTTGGCGTGCTTACACACATTGTATGACTGCCAAGACGAGCTACCTGGACTTGAAAGCAGATGATGCACGCAGGCGAGGAATTCGACCCGTGCCAGCCGGATATTGTGCAAGTTGGGACAAAGTTGGGAGCTTGCAAGTCGAACTGCCAGTAAGCGCCAAAATGATGAACCGGTCCGATTTAGGGTATGAGCGTGGGAAGTTGTCTCCTCTCTATAGTATGATATTCTATTCGTACAGACTACGATGGTCTACTCGCCGCCCTGTTTGTTTTGAATCCGCTCGATCCTCGCGATATCTCTGCTGCGCGCGAAGAGAGTCCTCAGCCCGACGGCCTTCGTCGGGGCGTCCACCCGTCGGGCAGCCTCTCCTTCCCCATCCACTGCTTCAAGTACGCCTTCGGGACGCGCTTCAGCCCGTCCGCCGCCCCCAACTCCTTCGCCTCCCCGTCTCCCCAGCTCTCCACCCCAAACACCTCGAAGAGCAGCGAGAGCTCGAGCCGGCTCGCGCGCGCGTGCACCGCGCCCAGCGGCCGCGCGACCGCCTGCCGCGCCACCTGCGCCTCGCACAGGTCCTCGAGCGCGAGCCCCCACTCCCCGCGCGCGCCGCGCCGACGAGCAGCCGGAGCAGGCGCCGGTCCGGGCGCACGGGCGCGAAGGGCGCCGCGGGCGTCCCGTCGTCGTCGTCGGCCGCGGCGGCGTGCACGAGCGACGCGTCGTGCTCGAGCGCGAACGCGCCGCCGTGCCGCGCGAGCGCGTGGAGGTCGAGCGTGCGCCCGCCGCCGCCGCCGCCGCGGAGCGCGGAGCCGTCGCCGCAGCACGCGAGCGCGAGCGCGGTCGTGAGCCGCGCGGCGGGCGCGGAGAGGTTGTAGACCGCGCGGAGGGCGGCGATGAGCTGGGCGCGGGTGAGCGCGCGGCCGTCTCGCGGGCTGCAGGCAGGTGGCGTGTCAGGGTGCGGCGGACAGAGAGGTGGTGTGGGCGGAGGCTTACATGTATCCGTGGTTTGCGAGCGCGTTGAGCGCGGGGCACGGCGAGCGGCTGTCGGTGGGGCGCGGGGGGATGTACGAGTGGTCGTTGAGACTCATGGAGGGAGTTGGAGTTGGGGCTGACATGGGGCGGGGTTTGGTGGGGCGGGAATACTTCACGGGGCGCTTTTCATCTCGACTGGACACCGTCCATCCCGGCCTGCGTGTTGAAGCGGAAAGGCCTCACGGGTAAGAGCCTCCGCTAGGTGCGTCAGAGCGCGGCGCGGGAGCGTATCGCGCTGTCGGGGAAAGAGGCAACGAAACTGGCCTGCATCGCACACGGGACGATATCCGTGACGGCAAGGACTTCCGCTGGTCCGCAGTACTTCGGGTTCCGCATTATTGCTGAGACTGACAGAAAACAATTTCGACGGCAAGTTCGACCAGCGCAGGCCACATACTTAGAGGGGGCAGAATCTGGAAGGGACAGTCCTGTACATGCGCGAAGGAGTTCGAGCCAGCGTGCTGTAAGTACTTCAACAAACTCTACGTAATGTCACAGTCCATAACCAAAGTCAGAGGACACTGTACATCAAATCCTATCCGGTTCCAGAAAATGATACAGATGCGCTCACCGCCATATGTACAACGCTGACGAACGGGGAGCCACCAACCGAGCCCATACGTCCGCATATCTACACAATTTCCTCTAGCTCCAGCTCTTCCCCGATGTTGGTCGACCGCACCGACCGCGACGGCTGTAACGACAGCCGCTCCGCGTCGGGATAGCTCGCATGCGTGTGCATTCTCGCGACACGGGTGTCTGAGCCAACCGCCGTGAGGCCGATTAGCCACGGGCTGTGTACGTGCTGGAGCTCAGCTGAGCCATCACTAGAATCAAGTGTCATGACATCTGCCGCGTCGATCCCGGACCGGAGAGGGGCCCCTATGTTCTCGAGTATGTCTTCGGAGTGGAAGATGGTGGAGAAGATCGGAGTGGGGAGTGCGCCGGAGGGGCGATCTGAGTCGGGGAGTGTTTCGGCGACTTGGCGGAGGTTGAGGAGAAAGCGGGTGATGAGGATGGAAGTAATGCTAAGGGAGTGTCAGATTGAAGACAACCGAGGAGAAAGACGAATGGAGCGTACGGAGATACGATATGTGAAACGCTAGTTGTTCCCTGCTGCTGCCGTGAGCATGGCAGCGAAAAGCCATAGGCTTGGTACATACGTTCGGGATGGAGCTGATAATCATTTGCGCGACGTTTAATGCTAGAAGGAGTCTAGTCCCATGTAAGCATGAAAGAGAACTCAAAGGGTCGAAACGCTCACAAGAAGTACAAGGTCCCTGCGTAACGTTCGAAGGGCATTAGTCGAGAACTTGACACTACGAAAAGAGAAAACGCACCGTCTCGTAGAAGCAGCACTGACAGAGTGGGGTTCATGTCTAGTCGGAGCGCAGCCTTCCTTACACGTGCAGTCTTCATAAGCGTGAACAAAAGAACCAGGAAGCTCGCGAATGCGGAGGTAGCGCGGTTGATGAAAATAGCTGTTGGCCTAGTGTTAACGGGCGTGACCAGAATTGGTACAGCGTTCCACACGCACCGCTAGAATTTTGTCAGATATTGAATGTTGTCAGAACATGGTGCCGATAACGTACGTAGTAAAAAGCGGCATCGACCTGAGTGCACACCCCTTTGAGGGTGGCGGAACGATGATGGGAACCGCCTGAGAGTACACATACTGACCCAGGATGGCACATGAACAGTGCGTCACTGTACGTATGCACGATGCGGCGTGATGATAACGTACCGTACTGCAGATAGGGCTGACGAGGAAGAGGAGGAGGACTGGCAGGGCGGGTCGCCAGTCTCTCGACCATGTAGCATATATCCTTAGAGCAAAGAAAACTTGACAAATTTGTATCAACGGTGTTATTCTGTGAAGGAAACTAGGGCGGAGCCGAGAACTTGCCTGCAGCGATGACGGAAGCTAGAATTTGAAGCGACTGGTGTGCACGTACGACGGGCGAACAGCTGACAACATCGGTAAATACACGCGCGCCGGTTGCAGTTCAGATTCAGACCATGTACCTCTGGGATGCTTTAGCGCAGGATATAGGATATATAGTGATACGCACCGTGACTTTTCGCACAGGAGCTAGTTCGATCAGTGCGAGCATACTGATCGCGAGGTTGACATAGCGGTTGAGCAGAAAAAGCCCAGAAGGTGCACCGATCCGCTTGCCCCATATGTACTCAACCTCCCGGCCAAATGTGATTATGTAGTCGAAAACGAAGAGTACTTTGGGCGCATATAAACACTCAGCTCCGAACAACACAGTGAAGTCGTGTGATGAATGACGTACCTCTGGCTGAGGCGTCTATGTATGACCCTTGTAAGCTGACCTCGCAGACTAGTTCACCGTTCCCATTCTAATGCGCATATAGCAATGCAATGTACTCACATGGTCCCAGAGGATTTGATCACATCATTGTGAACGGTATTGTGCATGGATGGAGGTGAGGGGGTGTTGCGACCTTGCTGGGGGAGGTGCAACAAATGTTCGCACTGCCGACCACGCCCGTCAGTCTATATCTTGCGCGCACTCTGCACAGGCGTATTGCAAAGCGTGAGGTGCCGAAACCGCTCGAAAATGCGGAGATACCACGTACCATGGGATGAAGAGTTTGACGTGAGCGGGGGAGGATTATGAAGGGAGGGTCTGCCTGCCCAGTGCGTGAGATGAAAGCGGGAGAAAGGTGGGTGAGGCGGCTTACGGATTTCCTGGTTTGCATATAGTCGGTCGTAATACTAATAGTCTGTCGGGAATCGGGGCGTCCGAATGTATAATGGGCGGTCGCGAAGTATGCCAAAGTGGCAACCAACAGGTGTCGCAGTCAGTGCTGTCCACAAGCCGCGACCACGGTACACCTGGAGCCCACCCAACCCCGAGTGTTCCCACATCCGGTCCACTGTTGACTCCATCTCGATGCGAAAGCCGCGAGGAAGGGTGTTGAGCAACGTGGTCGTGGACTGCCACCAGTGGCCGCCAGCCTTGAGCGCTCGATCCTAGCGCCGACCACGCTCAGTCGGCGCACAGCTGCTCGTCTTGTGCAACCCACCCGTCCCTTCGGATGCGGACGTGTCTGGATTGGCGCGTGGCCGCAGCACTTGGCCGTCTTCGTCATCTTCCGCACCTCCGCGACCCAAGCCAGTTAGCCTAAGTTACCCTTGCCAGGGCCTTGGCTCCCGAGACCCTGGCGCTCCGCGTGTCGCTTCATGCATCGCGCCCTCCACCTTCACACCAACCAACGCTCCGGCTCCCCCCAGAATCACAACGACGAAGGAAGTGGAGGTGAGTCTGTGACATAAGGATTTGCGCGCGACCCTCCCTCCCCGAAATTCTTAAGCGATGTTCTCTTTCCATGCGCCCGTTGTTTGCTTCCGGTCCCCAGTGTCTGGAAGCGAGAATGGTACGAAGACGAACCGGGCACATTGCACCTCAGCCACTGGACGAGGAGTGGGATCGAAATTCGCAACGTCTCACAAAGTACGGCAGTACATTGAGGGACGACACGTCGACTTCACGGCCCTCACGGCCATGCGGAAAGACATTGGATACTGGGCCAGTATCTGGGCGCAGTCGCGGTGTAGGATCCATGCGCTCGCGGCCGACAAGTTCCACGTACTAGACCTCCAGCCGGGATGCCCGATCAGCCAAGAGAAGCGGATGATGATCGCGCTGTTCAATGACTACATTAATGCCACGAAACGGGCGTGGCTCGTTGCTGCCATACTAGCGAGTCATTTCCACCACGTAAGGTCACAAGTGGTTGACCGTTCCAGGCGCGGAGCCACGAAACCGATGTGCAGTAGTACAAGATTCTCCGCTGATTGGTGAGTCCATAACAGCTTCACTTCGATGCAGCATCCATCTCAACACTTGTCATGCAGCCGCCAACAGCGCAGTGCGAGGACACCATCGTCGTTCTGTTTTATCGGAGATCCGGCGTTAATGCATCATACTTATGACTTGCTGCCTCGACTGGCGCTTCTGTCGAAACGTACATCCTCGCATGACGCATACTTTTGGGCACTTCCCGATGAGTATGCATTATGAGATAGTTATTGTATACAACATTCAGAGGTCGGCGGCGGTGGGGAAGATGTTGGGGTTGTAGCCGTTCGCCTGCAGACGCTTGACGAGGAAGTTGATGGAGGTCACGTAGGTGCAGTCCGACCGCAAGTCGGTGGTCCCGGCACCGCCGGTGAGGATGCCCGCGACCCTGCCCGTTCCGTCGATCACGACCGACCCCGAATCACCGCGCTTGGAGAAGACGCCGGACTCGGAGTTGCGTGGATAGACGGCGACCTCCCTCGACGGCTGACCCGGCTCGCCCTGGAAGCAGTAGCGAACGACGGAACGGATGGTGTTGAGGCGTCCGACCGTCAAGCCAGATGCGCCGCCGCGTTTGATGACCATGGTGTCGGGTTCGTGGTCGTGGACGAGGGTATTGTTGCCGGGCTTGCCCATCTCGCCGTCCGGGATGGTGCCAGAGAACTTCAGCAACCGGTCCCCAGGGTACTTGAACGAAGTCGGGTCGGGCGAGCGCGGGCGCATCCACAAGGTGAACTTGCCGGGGCAGATGGAGGTGCCAAGATCGATACAGTTGCCGACGAAGTTCGCCTTGTCGACGCGAGAGCGGTCGATCTCGACCACGGCCCAATCCTCAGTGCACTGATCAGGCCCGACGCCGAAATCGAGAGGCGGGGAGAGCACGACGTGGCCCATGGCGCGGTCGGCCGGAGAGCCCCAGTCGCGAGTGATGTTGGGGAGAAACTCGTTGAGAGCCGCGATCGCCCCCCTGGCGTCCTCCTCCTCGCGCTCGACACACGCCCTCTCCTTCTCGGCCTCCTCGTCATTACGTCCCTCAACGGCAAGCTTCCGAGCTGCGAGATACGTAAGAAGGGCATCCTTGCCCCAGATCTTCGACTTGATGGCCTCGATCCGCTCCTGGAGGGCGGCATCGCTGAGTAGGAAGACCTTCTTTGTCGCCTCGAGCGGGGCGTGTTTCTCGTTGGTCATGGTATCAGGGTGGAAAAGGACGTGGCGAGCGGTGAGGAGGAAGAGCTTGTCGGGGTGCTTAGGGTCGATGAAGAAGAAGCTGCCGGTACCCTCGACGTCGGGGGTGTCGGAGCCGCAAATGGGCAGGCCGAGGGTGGTGGCGAAGGGCTCGATGGCCTCGACGATGGGGTCGCTGGTGAAGACGGGCTTGTGCAGCTTCGCCTGGAGGGACGTCTCCGACGTACGGATCTCGACGTGGACGTCGGAGACTCCACTGCGCGTCAAGATGGAGCGGCAGCCGAGAGCGACCTCGACGCCCTTCGCGCCCGAGAGAGAGCCGGGGACGACCCCAACCCAGATGATGACGGGGAAAGACTCGCCGCCAACGTACCCGATACGCGCCGGGTCCAAGCTCGTCCAGGCCACCTGCTGGCTCGCGAGGTACGCCTCGATGGCGGAAGCGACGGTGGGCTCCCAGACGCGGTCCAGGTCGTGGGGACCGACGGGCTTGAGCTCCTTCGCGTCGAGGTAGGTCTCGATGCCCCAGGGCTCGATCCAAGGCTCGACGCTGGAACGCGCAACGAGCTCTGACTTAGAGGGGAGGCCGTAGTAGTAGCAGGCGGCCTCGACCGGAGACGGGATGCTGGGAGCGTTGGGATTCATCTGGGTGTGATGCGCGAAGCTGATGCGGATAGAGGAGCTGCTAGCGACGGGCTCAATACCTGTTGTTCATTCCAAGGGTGCGCAAAAATCGCCCAGGCAAGCATGATTCAGCGGGCTGAGGGACCTAATTAATGTGGTTAGGGTCTGTATTGGTGGACCAATCGCTCCTACCAATCGGACCGATCTGGACTCATTTGGTCCGAATGGCGCTCTTGCACGCTAGATAGCGTGCTAGTTGGCGGAGAGAGATCCAGTTATGAGAGCAGAGAGAGGAGATGACCGTCGGACTGGAGGAGGAGGGCCAAGGTTGAATCGATGACTCGAAATGGGCCGGGGAGTGACGTCACTCAAGCGCCTGTGAATTGCCAATCCGACGCGGCTCCACATGTATTCAGGCCTGCGCTTCTTGTGGCATCTCACTATCTCGCAGGACTACGAATTATGAAATAACCTACTCACGAACCTCACATTCAAGCGAACAACATGCATAAATACTATCGTACGGATACAGCGTGACAAGAACTCGTTGACATAGCATAGACATTGCGTGTGGCACAGCTGCTCCCAATACAAATGCTGGACAGCAGACCACGAGCGAATTCGCTAGAGGCAAGGAGTGGCGATGCGGAAAGTCGTGTGGGGTTCGTAAAAGCAATGTGACGGTCGGATCCGGGAAACCTGGGAGGGCCCGCCTATCGGATGCCGTCCCCGCCGTTCTGCTGCCCGTTGGCATAGGTCGACGTCGTGTCCGTGTACGCCGAGATGTCGAAGTCGTCGTCCTGGTTGTACGTCGTCGTCGGCCTGTTCACCTCTCCGCCCGGCGCGGCCGGCCTGAGCCCCGGGCCCCCGCTCGGATACGGCGAGGACGGCAGCGGCCGCTTCCTGACGCTCAGCGGCGACGTGTCCTGGAGGTTGTCCGTGCTCATGTTTCGCGCCGGCGGACGGCGGAACGCCGCCGCGGAGATCGTGCGCGGCGCGCCACCTCCCGCTCCGATGCCCGCGAGAGAGGGCGTCGAACCGCCCCCGCTGAGACTGTACATCGAATTTACAGCTGGCATCACCGGGGGTGTGAGGGGTGTGGAGACCATGGGGGTGCGGTACGGAGTTCCGTTCGACTCCATCGAAGGCACAGGGGAAGTGCGGGATATGGAGGGACGCCTGCCGCTGCCGTCCATATCGGTCGGCGCAGGCGGGATGGAGGGTGACGGCATCGAGCGGTCGCGTGCGCGCACGTAGCCGTCGATGCGTGGGCTCATCGGCGCACCCGACTGCGAAGAGACCGGCGGAGCGTAGACCGTGTTAAGCGGTTGCAGCGGCGACTCACGTCGCGGTTGGGTGGGGGACGGAGGTTTCTCCTTCTCTTGGATCGGCGAACGCTGCTGGTACGGCGACGAGCCATAGGGAGGCGCAGGGGATTGGGGAAGCGAAGGAGGACGCTCGGACGACGCTGACTGGGGAGGGGAGTTCGACGTCGTCATCATCAATGCGTCAAGCTCGCGGGACACTTCGTGCGCAGCCGCCATGTTGAGTGCATGCTCCTCAGAGAGAGCGGCGGCCGGTGGGCTGGGTGCGCGAGCCATTTGAGGGGACCCTGCGGTCGGAGACCGCGGCTTGGAATCATCTTGCGATTCCCAGGGCGAAGGCGGTGGTGATGTATTAATCGCTAAGATCCACCGGAACCATGTGAGCCAAACAGTCGCAGCCAGTGCGAACAGTGCTTACGTTCTGGGTGCTCCCGTACTGGCGGAATCTGAGGCCCATCCCCCATGGGTGGAACAGGTATCCTGGCAGACCGCGCAGGCGACCCATGCCTCTTCGAGTCGTTGTCAGGCTCCATCTCCGCACCTCCAAATCGCACCCTCCGGCTACCCGGACCTGTGGTATGAAGGGATTCGGTCGAGTGCGAGGGCAACATATACGCTAGCCCGTCGTCGTCGTCATTGAGCGAGTTCCGTCGCGAGCCAGAGGCAGGAGGAGCGCCAAGCCCGGTGGCCAAGCGCATCGCCGTAGGGAGTTGAGAGGGCGCAGCACCCGCTGGAAGACCTTGTGGCTGGAGATGAGGGTGTGTCGGCGTGTACATCGGCGGCGGAATCTCGAAGCTCTGCTGCGCAAAGTCGCTCTCTCCTTTGATGTCGCGGGGGTGCGCAGGCATGCCCATCCGACTGCCGGATGCGGGCAGAGGCGGCCCCGCGCTTGAACTCGCACCGTTGCTGACGGCATCGTTTATATTGAAGTCACCGAGAGCGAGAGCGACGCTGGACGAGAACGAGTCGTCACCGGGACGGTTCAACTCGATCGATGGAGCACGGGTGCCTTCGGCCATAGGAGGAGCGGAGATATACGGGTTTGTTGAGACGTTCGAGACGGTGCTGTTCGGCCCGGGAGGTGGGCGCGGTCCCCCAGTCTTGACGGGGAAGGTGGCGAAGCGACCGCCACGAGGGCCGGATAGTCTGCTGCCTTCAGCCGGACCAAGCGAGCTGGGTTGGGAAGGAGGACCGCCACTGAATGTGCCGAACTCGCTGATGGTGGGCTGTTGCGAACGGGGAGAGGTCGATTGGTCGAACTGCGAGATGCTGAAGCCGGACGTCTCCACAGGAGGAAGGCCGGCGTAAGGGTTTGTTTGAGGGGACATGGGAGGCGACGAGGGCATCTGCATTGGAGGAAGCGGGCTACCCATCTCCTGGCTGTAACCACCGCCATTGTGCTGAGATGCTGAAGGCACAGGCGAAAGCTCGTTGCCCGGTAGTGGGCGGATCGTACGATTCGTCGGGTTGGGGTTCGGATCCGATGAATACTGCACTTCATTGACGGAACGCATGGCCTCCGAGACGAGGAATTCCGTCCTCGCGTGGCCGGCGTAATAGGGCCGGGGCATCCCAGGCTGCGTCAGCTCCAGCGAGATTTCCTGCCCGAACATGGGTATGTGCGTATGACAAAAACCAATGACGACTCACCGTGACGGCGAGCTTGCCCAATTCGCCCACGATCTGCGCCCGAGGTTAGGCACGATCATCCCTCCCGCGATCCACAAGGTACGCACCACGCCTTTCTCGCAGCACTCGAGCAGTGCCCCGAACTTGCGCCCCATCCAGCTGCGGACCGACGACCGCTTGAAGTCACCAAGGTTCGCCTCCTCGGCCATAATGTCCGCGTCCATCTGCCTGATTTCGTCGCGAAGACGGTTCAGGATCTCCGTCTGCTGCTGCAGGTTCTTGTTCTCTGGGTTCATCTTGCTCAGCTTCCGTTCTGCGCCCTCTGCGTCCGCGAAGACGGACTTGCGCCGCCGCTTGAGCTCGTCCAGGTTCTCTTCGCGCGTGCGGACGGACTTCATCTGCTCGCGGATCGTGGTCTCATGGTTCGCGAACGTGATAAGGGCAGTAGCGAAGTGAGAGAGGAGCGCGTTGGACACCGCGAGCGTGTCCTGCTCGCGTACAGAGATTTGTATGTGGGTCATAAAAATCATGACGAGATGTACTCACCCCGAGGTCGTCGCCCTCGCCCTGTCCCCACATCCGAAGCGCGTCGGACGCCCGCGCAAAGTCCACGCTGAGGCGTTGCAATCTAGCCGGGGTTGGACTTCAAAATGATGGTGTGCAAGCAAGCAGCGACAACGTACGAAGTGAGCACCGTCTTCTCCGCGGTGATAAGGTCTTGAAGGGCTCGCAGGTCTTGCTTGCCTGCGAGCCCCGGGATCCCGGGCATAGTGGTATTGTGCGCGATTTTGCGCGCCGCGGTTTTAAACATGGTGATGGTAGCAGGAGGAGAATGAGGGTGGTCGAGGTCGTTAGAGTGGTGAAAATATCAGGGCCTGATGACGAAGAGGCGGTACAAGGCCTGCGCAGTCTGTGTGCACTTGGGGAACTACTGCGGCGACTTGCGGAGAGCGGAGATGTCACAGACCCGATTGCATCATCATTGGGCGCTTCTGCCTATTTATGGAGCGTCCCATAATTGGAAACGAACGCCAGAGTACTGCAACTTCAAGGCGAGGCCTGGCGAGGCTCAGCGACCAGAGGGCGACTGGTAAAGTCGTAGTTGCATATTCACAGGCCGCGGCAGGATAACGGTGGGGCAGAATACGGTCCTTGCAGCAGATAAGTAACAGTACATGCGATGGAAATTAGACTACAGCGGATCTGCTCAAAAAGCAGTATTAACAGTACATGATACAGTATGATGGTTGCGAGAGTATGTGATAAAAAGAGCAGCAGCAAGCACAGCGCCGCGGTCGCAACACAGCGCGTGTTCGGGCAAGGTCCTGCTTGCCTCGGTTGGTCGTCTGGCGAGAAGAGCAGAGCAGAGCAGAGACATAAAAATAGCAGCGGAAAGGTCTTCACCACCCCCGGTTCCATGTCGCCGCGATCTGGTCGAACATCACCTCGCCCTCGATGAACCGCCTTGAACGCCCCCTCCCGTTCATCCCAGCGCTCGCGGACACCCCAAGCACCTGGACGCTGCTCGGGCGCGACTCCTTGGCGCTCTCAGCGATGCTTTCCAGGCGCTGCGCACCACCGGAAGGTCGCTCCTTTGAGTGCTCCCGGTACAGCTTGTTGCGGCGGGTGGCCGGCTCCCACGTCCTCCGCGCGCGATCCGCCAAGATCGTCTGCAGCTCCACGGCCTCGAACCCCGGGGCGAGCATGACCGGAGATGCCGAGCGGACGCGAGGCTCTGGTGCTGGCGGGCGGGCTTGGTGGGGAGCGGTTTATTCAAGTCGACGAGGAGCCACTCGCGGCTTGCCACAGACGTGGGAGTGACGATGAGGGCGAGTCTTCTCCGTCGGAGTCCGACTCCTCGGCGGATGAAGGGAAGATGAGGTCGGTGGGGACGCCGTCGCCCAGCATCTTGCGGACGCGGCGAAGCTTCTCACGGCGGAGGGCAGACTCGGATGGGAGACGGAACGAAGGCGGACGGAGGTTGAGGCTGTCAAAGCTGGCGTGGTCGTAAGGGGGAGAACCGGGGATGGTGGCGAGACTGGGCTTGCGCGAAGAGCTCGGGACGGCGAGCTTGAGGAGCGGGGGACGCGAGACGTGTACGGGGTGCGCCATGCGAGCTCGTCGGTCTTAATGCGCACGCTCGTGTCGACTTGTGCGAGCTGCTGGTCGTGCTCGAGGAGACGGAGTCCGGGCTTTGAGTAACGACGCGGATGGAGTCCATGTCGACCTTGGTGACGGACTTGGAACGTCCGTGCAACTTGAACGGGTTCCTGCTCACGTGGGTGTCTTTGGAGGAGAGGGGGGCGGTACAGGTGTCTTGGTGACTATATGCGGCAGAATGGGTACCTCTTGTCGCTGAAGGTGCGTATATGCACTCACCGACGTAGGAAAGGTCGAGGACATGGGGCGTGCTGCCAAGGACCTGGCCAGTTTGCTGTTGCTGCGCATGAGTCTTGCGCGTTGCTCGCTCGACAGCTCGTTCCGGGTCGGTGGTGGCGGGGGAAAGCGGATGGTGGTGGACATGATCTCTGAGCTGTTCCGAGGGATGACAAGCAGGAGAGAAACGACAGAGGGGTGATAGAGGAGGACCGCTAGGGCCGATTCCGGAGGGCAAGCGTCGAGCGGTGGGGTCGCAGGGTGGGCCGTTTGAGGAGATATACATGCGCGGAGCCCGCCCGAGCGCCCCGGGTTGGCAGCAACAGAGACAAAAGGCCCGCAGTCGGACATACGGTTGGCAGACACGCCGCCCGGGCATACAAAAAGCCCACACACGGCATGGAAGGTGGCAGGGCCCGAGCTGATCAGCCGCTTTGCTTCCCGAGATCTGCGGACGCGACTGACAATAGTGGCGAGACGCCCGGGCCGATGCTGCCCAGCTGCTCCGTATAATAAGCCAGGGGTGCTCGATCTTCTGCCCAGAGCATGCCGCATACAGCGGCGTGAAAGGGAGAGATGACAATAGCGCTCTTTCGGCATCTTGACGTCGTTCGCATGCCTCAACTTCATCTATCGGCGATAAGCCTCCCATCGCCCAGTTGCCTGCGACACCGAACAGGTTAGTCAACGTCATACACATAGTGGGCTCCACACCTCTGATATCATGCCAAATGCATGGCATTAGATGGCCCGAATAACTTCGTGCCATGAAGGCCACGCTCAAGGTACCCACCACACTATACCACATCAAAGAAGGAGGTGACATACGACTTACTCAACGAGATCGCGGGAGCAGCCATAGTATGGCATTCGCCAAGCCTTTCGCCCGCATTTGTTGCAAAGAGGAGGACGGAACGTAGCCAGGAAGGAGTAAGGGGGCCCGTTGATGATGGTAAAGCGAAGGGAAGGCGCTTATTAAGCTCCGGAATTCGACGAGAATTCGAATCGTCTAACAGCTCATCTACTTGTTCTGAACCAAACCGCCCACAAGTATTCGCTGCGCTTTTCAAGTATTCGTACTTTCAGTTGAGCATCTAGAATAGCCTTCTATGTGGCCTGTAAACAATTACAAGCGATCTAAGTTACTTTTGAGGTTGCCCTGCTCTACAACGCCTTTTGGACGCGTCGGAACGTAGGCAACCGCGTCATTACAGCCCGGAGAATCTGCTTGGGGACTTCGGAACCTTCGTCGACTCAAGCGCGCGAGCGCCCTGTTTGCCCAACCCCTGCGCAGGCCTAGCCAATGGAACGACGACGCTCAGCTTCGAGTCCGCGCTCGAGTCGAGCGGCGTCGGTAGTTCGTCATTCTCCGGGTCCGACTCCGACTCCGGTTGCTGGGCAACGACCAGGTCCGAAGGAAGTCGTTCGAGCTTGGGGGCGCGAGGGCGCAGGCAGGGGCAGGGCAGCAACTGGCCAGTCTTCGAACACGGAAGGCTTGAGCACTGGTCTGACGGCGCGGCACATATGCGCGAGCCCATCTCGACAGTGAAGGGGATAGAGGAAGGAAGTCTGAGTCCTCGAGGGGTGTACCCGTAGTCGGGAGCGGCCCCCCGGAGGGGGGTGGGCGCGCGGGCGGGGGTACATGCATGTTCGGGGGCGATGGGCTCCAATTTTCGTCATCTGCATCGGCAGCCTCCTGCTCCTGCTCCTGCTCTTCTTCTTCTTCTGTTTCGTATGAATCGGATGATTCGATGCCGACCGAGTCGTCGCCCCAGTACGACCCTGCCGCCGCAGGCGTCGAGGACGCGCAGCGCGCCGCCGTATCGACCCCGCGCGGGACGTCCGCAAGCGGGCCGCCATCGCCCCCGCGCGCGTCCCCGGGGATCGTCTGCGCGCGCTCGGGCACCTCCTTCAGCCCGCGCGCGCCGTTCCAGATCTCGCGCACGATCGGCGGCGCGACCGCGATCTCCGCGCGGCTCATCCAGAAGGTGTCCACGGCCTCGACCGCCGCGCGGAACTCGGCGAGCGAAAGCGCGGACTCGGGGACGATGGTGAACACGCGGTGGAGGAGCGCGTCGAGTGCGGGCGAGATCGGGAACGTGTTCCGGAGGTGGGTCGGGTCGGTGATGTACTGCCGGAAGGACGCGTCGGTGAGCGTCGCCTTGTACCAGGGGACGCGGAGGACTGCGAGGTGGAGGAGGATGATGCCGAGAGCCCAGGTGTCGGCGCGGGGGGTGTCGTACGGGTAGTCGGTGTCGGAGCAGTCGACACATTCTGCACGAAGGGGAGAGAACGAGGTCAGAGCGGGAGGCACAGGGCGCGAGAAGGTACGTACCAGGACACATGTAGCGCTTGCTGCCGGTGTTGAATGCCGTACTGGACCTCCGGCTCGTCGCGAGCCCGAAGTCGGAGATGCATACGCGGGAGAGCGACGCGTTTGTCATGATGTTCTCCGGCTTGAGGTCGCGGTGGTACACGCCCCTCTTGTGACAGGCTGCGACGCCGTCGATGATCTGGAGGAACACCCGCTTGAGCCTTGCGGTGTTCCCCGCGAACGGAGAATGCTTGTGAATGAAGTTGAACAGGTCGCCGCCTTCGAAGTAGTCCATGACGATGAATACGTGGTCCTTGGTGCGTATCACGCGATGCAGCGTCACGACGTTCTCCACGTTGGAGACGAGCTCATGTAACTTGGTTTCGCGGGTTTGCAACACCGCTGGGTGCGACAACGGGTCCACAGCAGGCATGATCTTGATCGCGCGAATGACGAGGCTGGAATCTTCGGGGACACGCTCTACGGCGCGGTAGACAACGCCGTACGCGCCGGAGCCAAGGAGGTCGAGGAAACGGTACCGCCCATCATCGATCGTCTTGAGTGAGAAGCTGGGGAGAACAAGAGGCATGACGTGAGAGATGTGGGTGGAGGTTATGAGTGGTAAGTAGGGCCGGATTAGTATGAGTAGTGAGTGTTGGAGTAGTGTTGAAGCAATGTTCTTGCTCAGCCGTTCTCCACGCATTTATACCATCGAGCAGCATTGGGCGGGACGGTCGTGGCTATGTCCCGAGACCCTGTCTCATGTCCATACCAAACATCCGGCGGCTATGACGTTGCAGTCGGGACGGGGCCTCTCTATTCGGCCAAAGAAGGACCGGTCCGCCTGCGCGGGAGCGGGAACGCGGGCGCAGTATGAAGAGAGGGGTCACATTCCACTGCAGCGAAGCAAACGAAGGACTCAACTGTATCCCAAGCTCGGCCACGACAGTCGATCACTGTGACCCCCCAGCCCGACCCGCCGCCGCATCCCGCAACGCGTTCCTCACACCGGTCGTCCACGTCCCCAGTTCCTTCTCCAGCCTGACAGCCGCCTCTCGCAGCTCCATCCCCACCTGTCCGCCGTCTGCATCCCTTCCGAACCCAATGCGCGCCTCCTCGTGCGCACGGACGAGGGACTCGTACGCGAGCCGCAGCCGCGCCGCACCGGACGGCGGGAACATGCCAGCGTTCGCATCCGTTCCGCCCCGTCAGGGTTCGCCCGCCGCAGGTGGGTGCGCGGAGCGGGCTCGTCCACTGCGAGCAGCTTCCCGAGCTCTGCGAGCGCGAGCGTGCGCACGGGGTGCCCCGTGGGTGCAGCACCTGCACCCCGCGCTGTACCGCGCCGCGACGCGCACGGCATCGTCGAGAGCGTCTTGCGTTAGGGCACTCAGGGAGGAGAAGAGGGCGTGGACGAGTAGCTCCTGGTGCGTGCGGGTGAGGGCGAGGAGCGGGTGCGCGGACGGGGTCAGACCGGCGGACAGGAGGAGCGGGATCACGTTCGTGGTAAGCCGCTGGGCTTGTGGCGCGTCTGCAACACGGATCAGCGGGAGAAGGACGGCGAAGACACTGGGTAGAGACATACCTCTCGATTGGAGGCCGATCGCTTTGTCGAGGGCTTGCTGGCCAATGCGCAGCGCGTCCAGGACGGCATCGATATCCTTCACTGCCGTTCCACATTTCGCGCAACGCGAAATCCGACTATCTGCAAGAGATGAGATGGTGAGCGGGGGCTAGACACCTGCGAAGGCGGAAATGAAAACCTTCATCCGGGTGAGGGCACATTCCTCCACATCCGTTCGGACACCAGAGAGCTTCTCGCGGATCGACTGTCTCGGTTGCAGAACAGTTTTTACACCGACACGTGAAGTTGTACACTGCTTTCAGCTCCGTTTGACGGAGACGCGTGGGTTGAGTGGTATCGACGTAGGAAATCCGGATCTCTTTGGTCGCGGGAATGCCCTTGATAACAACGATGTGGATTTGCGGATTTGCGATCGGGGTAGCCGAAGCATTCGGAAAAACCATGACTGCGTTTGGTTCACAAGAGTGGTTGATGAGCGCCACGCTGGGTGACACGCAGATCCCGATCGGTGCCAACGATGGGGTCGTCAGTGTGAACGTGTTTGTGGTAAACTGCGGACCGCGGTAAGGATCAGCATACACGCACGAAAAACGACACACATACGCGCGAGATTAGATCCACCAAGTCACCGGCTGATGTGAGGCCGTAGGGCTCCAATTCCTGAGGAGACGACACCCCTAGGTATCGGACGACGGAGTGAGCCAGGTGAGTGTGGGTCTCAAACTCGGATGGCTGTAGACTGGCTCTGTCTTTACGCAGCAACTGAGTCACAGCATATTGCAAGGTTCGATCGGGAGACATACTGGACTGCATTGCCCTGAATTCTTTCGTCTGTACAGCACATCAGCCAAAAATTATTGACACAGTGAGACCGGTCGCGGCGTACCCAGACGCTATCGAACCCCTCCCTCCTCATGGTCCACAGCGCGCGTCCGAGGACCCGCACGGCATCCGCCGGGATGGCCAACTCATGTGATGGAGCACCCTCTGCCCATTTACGCAGTGCTGTACATTCGTTCTTGTGCGAGATCCAGTCCCGGTTTTGGCATTCCTGAGATCCGAACAACAATTCTTAGCGCGTAAACGAAAATGCTGCCAGATGGACGCACCGCATTACAGTACGACGCCGTCTTGCACCTCATACATCGTTTTCGACCCTGCTCAGACGTGGGCTTCGCGCACGCCGAACAATACTGGTCAATCACCGACGTTGACAGCGCATATACGGATGGAATGGCCGTCATTATCGTAGTCCCTATGACGCGGTGAAACCTAATGGCTGAATGACGACTGAAATTACGCACCTGCAGTGACAGCGCTTTTGGTGTACACTCCGCGCCCAGAGCGGACGGATTCTCGGACCTCCATCGTTGATGGAAGTTCAGAGTACAGCCCGCCGAGCGAGACTGGCTTTGTCGTCCGGTGCAGATCTGGAGGTCCCGGAGACGGGGACGTCTCTGTTGAGGTGTCCACTTGCATTTGATTCTGGGTGCTCGCCGACCCGGAAGATTTTTTTCTGACACCGTTCGTGTCTGACGGTCCTGCAAAGTTTGCGACATCTGTCGCAGCTATCTGCATGCTTGGAGCTGATGATGCGGGCAGATCTGCGGATATAGAAACATTTTGTGGCTTCGTGACAAACGACTGGGACTCCTTCGCTTTTCGTGCTGACTTCAGGCTTCCGAACGACATAGTGGTGGAAGAGGACAAGCGAGATCCGAGTCACGACCTCAACGTGCGGTCGGTGATCAATCGATCACTTGGCACGAGCCAAGAACGACGTTTCAAATTTCACGATGGTGACGCCTGCTGTTTGCATGTGTGTGGCTGCGCCTTGCATTCCTAACATACCAAACAACACCGACCACAATATTATGTACAGCGCTTCCAGTATATGGCCGGAAGATGCGCACGCCGGTCACTCCGGCCGCTGCCTTCCAGAAGCGCCATATATTTCCGGGCATACTTGGCTGTAGCCTGTAACAGCGTTGAACCGGACGTGCAGAGACACAGCACTTCGTCTGACACACATGAATCCGTTCACCTTCCCCGCGGGCACAGCGATGTGGATTCTGGAATGTGCAGGCGCGGGCGCCGAATGGAAAGCGACGTCAAAGCGAGTATGAACAGGAATATACGCGACAGGTATTACGAGCATCTCCAGATCCCACTGGGGCGCCGAGCAGTAAGTAGTGGAAGCAAAGGGCAGCATATGGACGTGCGATGAGCGAAGAACGTTAAAGGCTATAAATAATAGCAACGTGTTCGGGCGCACGGCCCCGGATGTCGTGAGGGGTCGTAAGAGGGCGTGAAGGACGTCGCAAGTCGTGACAGTGGTTCGATGGTTCCATCGACGGAGGCGGCGAAACAAGACACGAAGCAAGCCTGCCGTGCCCGCCATACATGAGAAATCGGCGCGAAGAAGGGATAATTGGGGCGGGGTACTTACAGAAACGGTCCAACCGAGTCTCCACAAGGCCGCCAGGTGGGGTGTTAAGGTCAAGGGTGGAAGAGAGAGTGAAGATGGGTGTCGCAGGGCCAGGGGGGGTGGTCATGATTTGCCCACAACGCTTTCGCTTTGCCCGCGCGGCCGGCCCGCATCGGGGGCGGTCGACGCGGAGCGGCTCGGTATTGACGAGTCGTCCTGCGAGTGTTGACGCGAAAAGAAGTCGTCTTCGCCCTCATATGGCGAGGACGAGGAATTGATCTGCGCGGCGGATCAGCACCCCCGTCGCGGGAGAAGAAAGATAGCAATGTTGCCGCGGCGCAAGCAGAGAAGACAACCACGCGGTCACCGAGGGCGCGTGGAGTAGGCACCTCGCTTCCGCAAGAGCACTCAGCTGCTGCGGAACCCGAGCAGAGCCTTCTCGCCTCGCGCGTTGATGACACAGGGAGGCCTGGGCAGACGAGGCGCAGGAGGGGAATAAGCAATAACTCACCCATTGCCCGAGCACGTCCGCGACTCTGCTTGCTTCCTCCGGAGTGAAGTTCACGTCCGTGCCCTTCTCCGCGTGCAGTTTCAGCAGCTCGCTCAGCGTCCGGTTTCCTGCCCCCCGCCCCAGCGAGCCAGTCGCACCATTCGCCGCCCCGCCGTGTTCGCCCTCTGCGCCGTTCCCTGGAAACGAGACTGAATTTCGTGGTGTGGGAATCGTCGTCAGCTCCCCAAGGTCGCTGCTCATCGACCGGTCCCAGTCTTCTGTATCCGCAGAGCTGATCGAAAGCTGTGACATTGAGCAGGCCACTTGCTCAGGCATAATGAAGTGGTGGAGGGGGATGGGATAGTTGGAAAGCGTGAGGCGCGGGGCGTAGTCAGCAGAGGGGCAGGGAGAGGGCGGTGTTCCGGGCCTGCCGAGAGCGAGAAGATGCCGCTTCAATCGGGTGCAGAACCGCAGGAACAGAGATAGAAAGAGGCTGCGTAGGGCAGGGAGGAGCGGAGGGACTTCGAGGGGGTGGGTTGTTTGGAGCATGGTGACGAGGCACTGCGGCCCAATCAAACGCGTTCACGTGACTTGTTTAACGGGCGTCTGATAATAATGGGCCCCCTGAGTCGCCTCAATTAAGTACTTACCACGTCTCATTCGGTCTCTCTCAACGCGTTCGACGTCTGGACGGCGCGCGGGCACGACGCGCCCAGCCCACCATATGCGGGATCATTAGACACTGTTGAGAAGGGCAAGTATGCTGCCTTGAAACCCCAATCTTGGCGACCGTGGTGGACAAGTTCACCGCAGGGCACTTTTTTCCGATTAGATGATGATGTTGAGCACCTCGCTCTGAGTACCCAACCGTCACATTGAGCACACATGGGTCATTCATCGTCGCACATCGGATATTACGAACTACGGAGGGGAACACAGAGCTGACATCCCCGCGTCGAACGTAACGTTATCCAAAGTCTATCTACGCTTTCATCTTCGCCGATATGCACTAATTGGCCTGAGCGAATGTCACCAAACTTTTTAGTCGTGCCCAATGGTTCTATCCTCCGCTTTTTCATGAGCTCGTAGACTCTCATGGTGAGGTACGGGCGCTTGAGCTTGAGCCTGAACCTGAGAAGAATTGCCTGAGCCCAGGCCTCTCTACCTTTCTCAGTCTGCAACCTACTATATGCGCGGCCGCATTCACACTCTCCCCTCATCTCCACTGGCTTGAACATCCCGAACTGGATCAGAAGATCCAGACCCAAGCCCAGTAATTCAAGGTCCCGAAACTCAGTCTGCCTCACCCTCACCCTCGTGCACCCTTGTGTTCACCTCACGTTCAAGCTCCCGTCTTTTGCACTGGCACCGATGCGCACACCCCCCGGCCGACCGGGCCTACCCTTTGCCACGAGGTCGCGACGCCCGTAGGCTGTCAGTGTCAAAGTCGGCGCCACTGCTAGCTACCGCATGTCCATGCGCAATGCAAATCCTCTCCTCGCACGACGTCGACAATATTTCCTCAGCTCCGCGCGCCGTTCGGCCTCCGCGCCCTCGACCCTGCCGCTGCCACGTTGCGCGCATCGTGGCCGTTCGGCGACGGCCCAACCTTTCAGCAAACCCCCAATCCGCTGTCCCCGACGCCGCTCCCGGACCCGTCGTGGGCGACGTGGGCGCCGATCAGCTTCGAGCGACCTGCAGGCGGCGACTGGTGCCCGCCAAGCAAAGCGAAACCCATGCCGGCGGTATATGCGCGCATCCGGTACGTCGTCATCCACGCTTCATCGGTTCGCCACTGCGCTCTCTTCCCTTTGCTGCCGTGCACACACACTATCGCAACGGATGACGGCATGTCTTCCACGCCCTCGTGCTCCCTTCGCGTACGCTCTCGCATGACCTCCGGCGTCCGGCGTATGTTGTACGTTTGTCGGGAACGCACGCATGCGGAAGAAGCTCGCAGAAGCTCGGAGAGCATAGGCGCCCACCATGGGGGCTCGACACATGTCTGGGAGCCCATCTTTTATGATCTCGTCTTCAGGCACTCTGCGTCGCACCCCGACACGTATGTGGGGGATAGGATGCGGTACGGAGTGTCTGGGCATGAGATGAGTCGTCCAATGGAGTCTCGGAGGAGAGACTGTGATTGAATCGGAACTGTGGAGGAGAGGATAGCAGAGAAACGCTGACCGTGGCAGCAGCGGCGGCGCCCCGTGGAGCCGCAGCTCGCTGCCACGAGGCCGTTGCCTTTGAGGCGTCGTTGCTTCGTCGCTCTCACGTGGTCTAGTCCCGAGGGAAAGGAACTGTGCGACGCACCGTTCTCGCGTCTCGGATTGCTCCCTCAACTCCCTCGCGAGCTGCGGACCGTGATGCACGATATGGCACTCGCGGGAGGCTTCAGTCTTCGGATGAACAGTATGATGGAGATGCATCATCATCTTACATCCAGACACGTCCTGAACGAAGACCGAGGCTGAGCTGGACGAGATGCCGTGTCAGTCTCTATCGGGCGCGCGGCGTCATCGACCCATCGCCGCCCCCGCATTCACATCTGACACAGCGCCGCGGGGCGTGGGCGGCGATCCGCGCAGGCCGATTCGCTCGATCTTGGCGAGACTGTTTGTACCGGGTCGCGGTTGCGATCGCAGAAGGCACGCCGCACGCGTATGTCCACATGGCCAGGGTCGGGGCTCGTCTTGCCCTCACAGTACTATGCTTCGCTCGCGTACTGGAGTCGAGAGCGAATTCGGCCCGCGGATCTGGTGCACAAGTGCGGGTGCCTCGCTCGCGGGTAGCGGCAGTCGCGCGAGGTCGCTCCGACTGCACCCCAGAATTGACACCGGCCCATGCGGCGCGCGATGAGCTCTGAGCGTGCGCACGGTCTCAGAGCTAGAAGGAGAAGATGTCGAGAAAACGGTGCAGGACACGGCTTTCATGGGAGCGTATGTCGCACGCAGAGAGCAAGTGTCACGGCTCGCCCAGTCACATGAGAGCAAGTACCATGTCGCCCGGGACCTCCCGCCGGCTGCGCTCTCGCGGCTTTTCATTATTCAATGTCAATCTTTGTGCCCTGTCCTTCCTGAGTAAAGCCTCCATATACGCGCAAGGGTTCCAGATCATATTGTTCCAACAGCCCCCGCACTCTTCTGATCTCTTCCATACAATCGCGAGCCAATCGAGCCCAGCAGTGCGGCGCGAGTCTGCCAGGTTCGCTCCGCGCTCATATTTTTCTTGAAAGCTTACAGTTGCCTCGTGTTGTTCTCGATGATACGCACCGAGTACCCCTGCGGAGCTTGAGGGGCCTTTCCTGCCTTCGGTTCCCCTTGACTCTGTAGGTATTTGCGAGCGCCAGCGAGTAAAATTACGTCTCCCTGGGCGGCCGGAATCCGCCGTCAGGCTCCTGCCGTAGCGGTCACGTTGAGATCCCGCGGAGCGGGACGTGCGGCGTGCGTGGTGTTGACGCCGACACCATGTCAACGCGGATGAACGCAGGACGCAGGTACGTGCTTGTTCTGTCTCCGTTACCCGCTTCCGCCACCTTGCATGTGGTCGACATAATAACGGGCGGGGACATAGGTCCCAAACACCCCGACGCCGCGACGGAAATGGCACAAGATGAATGGGGCGGGTGCATGGTTTCGGATGAGGGCATCGCAATCAGGCGTCGGATGAAGCGGACAGATGGTAGATGTTCTACGCATGGCGCTGCGCTCCTCACTGACAACCTCCGGCAGGGCTGCGCGGATGCAGGGACAACGGGATGCTGTCCAACTGCCCTCCCCTCTCCGCTTTCGTTTCCGTCAACGCGCTCCCGGGCCGGGCGAGCGGCGACGGGTCAGGCGTCTGGGGATGACGTACGCTTCTGTTAGGCGAACACTCGTGGCCGTGGACGCCAGCTCCGCCGTGCGCGACGACGGTGCAGCGCAACGTAAGGTGCGCGCGCGCGCATTTTCTTCGCGACAGCGACAAAAACTCTCGCTGACAAACCCCCGCGCGCGATCGCGCCGTCTCAGACACGAGGCGCGGATCCGATGGCGCACGCCCACGAAGGCACGAACCTTGCGCGCGTCCGTGCGCCGTCTCAGGATCAGAGAAGGTGCGGAGAGGCTCGCTCGCGCGTAGGCTTTCCCCCTGGAACCCACCCATGCTTCGCGATTCGCCCCGAGGCGTTCGCTCTGGCCCCGTATTCCACCTTCCATGCCGCGTTTCCCACGTCCATATTGCCCTTGCCGCCGCGGCCGGGTGCGATCGGGGTTGCGTGTGGAGGGACTGATAAACCTCGACCGCTCCATGGACGACGCATCGCGACCGGCGGAGGACCACATTCTGCGCCTTCGCCATCCCGCATGGGCGGACTGGACGGTGGAACGGGTGGCCTCTGGCCCTGGGAACACTCGGAGACGCAGGGTGCGCGATTCGCCCGTGCGCCGCTGGGTTGCAGGCCGGGGGCAGTCGAGAGCGGAGTCGGGGCGGGCATCTGCAAGCGAGGACGCGTGCACCGTGAAGGAAGCCCGCGCGCACGTAGGCAGGCTCAGGGAGGCTCAGACGGGGACGGAGCGGGCGGGACGTGCATTGGATCTCCCGGGAGCGCGCTCCCGCGCGTGCGCGTCTCAGGGCGTTACGCTCGAGAGATGGGCATCGGGCATCGAGAAACATGGTGGGCAGACGCGCAATCTGGGATCTATCCCAGGCGTGCAGCTCGGACAGCTGCTGCTGGGGTCGCTCGCCTCCGCGGTTGGAGTCCTGCCTCGTGCGGCACATGGGAGAAGCCCCCGCGCGCGAGCCGTATTTAAGGTCGTGGACAGGGAGGACGGACAGCACCTTTGCTCACTCGCACTCGCTCGAGCACCCTCTCCCCGTACATAGTTGCTTTTCGCTGCGCGGACACACTTTCGGCGCATACCCCACACCCCGCTCCGCCCGCGATCACCCATTTTGCCTTCGCCTTCGCTCGCCTCGACCGCTACCTCTCACTTCTCCTCTTCTCTCGCCCTCCCCGATCCGCGTCACAGATCGCTCTTCGCCCCGATGTTCAAGAACGGCCCCGAGTACGAAGAGAGGTCGGTCTTCTTCTCCGTTGCTCCCCTCCCGCTTCCGCTCACCCACGCGCACGCACGCAGGCTCGCGCGGCCATACGCGCCCCCGACAATCACGCTCAAGGAGCTGCACGCGGCGGTGCCGAAGCACCTGCTGCAGAAGTCCGCGCTGAGGAGCGCGGGGTACATCGCGCGTGACGTTGCCTTTGTCGCCGCATTCTTCTGCTGCGCCGCGTACATCGAGCCCCTCGTCGCCAGCCGCGCATGGGGGCTCGTGCCCGCGGGCGCGGGGTGGTGGCGGCCTGCCGTTGTCCGTGCCTTGCTCTGGACGGCGTACTGGTGGTGGCAAGGGATCGCGTTCACCTCTTTCTTCTGCATCGGTGAGTCGCCCGCCGGGTCCGGCGTGGGATTGGGCGTGACTGACCGGTCGTGACGTCTTCCCTCCGCGCGGTGACAGCCCATGAAGTGAGTTTGCGTTGATTCAATGGGGGTCGCACGCGTGCGGGCGCTGACGGTGTCGGTTCCCCAGCTCGGCCACGGCACGCTCTTCAAGTCCTGGTGGGCGAACAACGTGCCCGGCTTCCTGCTCGACACGGTGCGCCCCTCCGCCCCTCGCCCGCGCGGCCGCCGCGGAGGCTCCCGCGCGTGTCCGCTCGACGCTGACCCCGCCCGCCCCCGCCCCGCAGTTCGTCCTCGCCCCCTTCTTCGCGTGGAAGGCGAGCCACAACGCCCATCACGTGCGTTTCATTTCTCTCCCGCCGGAGATGAAGCAGGCGGTGCTGACTGGCGCTCCGCGCGTGTTTCCGCTTCGTTTCGGACGTGCGGATTAACAGAAGGCAGTCAACTCCGTCGAGCGCGACGAGAACTACGTGCCTGCGCTCCGAAGCGAGTTCAGCCTCCCGCCCCCGAAGCGCGCGACGACCGCGGACTACGCCGAGGTGTTCGAGGAGACCCCGCTGTTCACCATGGTCCGCATGTTCGTCATGCAGGCGATGTCAGTCCTTTCATCGACGCCCGCCGCGTGCATGTGTGCTGATCAGGGTCCTCTTTGGCGCACAGGGGCTGGTGGTTGTATCTCAGGTGAGCGTCTTTGTGACAATCCGCTTCGGCCGCAGGGCTGATCCCGCCCCGAACGCAGCGTGAACAAGCTCGGATCGAAGATGTACCCCAAGGGCACGAATCACTTCTCACCCTACTCCGCCCTCTGGAAGAAGGAGCAGCGTGCGTCCGCTCCACCCATACGATGCGCCCGGGTGCTGACAGAGCCCAATTTGCAGGCTTCGGTATCGTCATATCCGACATCGGCCTCATTGCGATGATGAGCCTCCTTTACCTGTTCGCACGGACGTACGGCTGGAAGGCATTTGTCGCCTATTACTTCATCCCGTACATGGTGCGTTCATCTCCCCGATTATGCTCGTCGCCTGCGCTCACCCGTCACCGTCTCCCGTTCCTCAGCTTTGCAACCATTGGTGAGCCCCAGCGTCTCCCAGCACCCGCCCACGCATGGTACTAATTGTTGACTGTGCTCGCGCTCGCTTCGTGCCGGCAGGATCGGTAAGTTTATTTTGCGTTTCAGGGTGACCCTGACACGCCCAGCTCACCACTTCATTCTCGCAGTGATGGTCACCTTCCTCCACCACTCCGACCCCACGATCCCGCATTTCCGCAAAGAGGAATGGTCCTTCCTCCGCGGCGCGTCCTCCACCGTCGACCGGCCAACGCTTGGCTGGATCGGCCGCTTCTTCTTCCACAACGTCAGTCCCCGCCTACCTCCCCTTGCCCTTGGGCTGGCTGACGTGGGTTCTTGCCTTTTACAGGTCTCGCACGACCACGTCGCGCACCACTTCTTCTCCCACATCCCGTTCTGTGAGTCCCGATTCCACGCGGAGCCGCTGCGCATGCTCCCCGGACCCTGACCGTCTACTCCGATGCCCAGACAACCAACCTGCGGTGACGGAAGCGATCAAGGGCGTCCTCCGCGAACACTACAACTATGACTCAACAGTGCGTTCCCCTGCCTTCCCTGCCACTCGTTTCGTCCACGTACTCACCGAGCCGCAGAACACGTTCTACGCGCTCTACCGCTCGTTTACCGAGTGCTGCTTCATCGAGGACGACGGCTCGATCGTGTTCTACTGCGGCCGGGAAGGACAGACCCAGCGCGCACTCGCGGAAGGGGTCGTCGAAGAGATCAAGGAGAAGGGTTGGTCCCAAGAACACCAGGACCAGCTTGCGGAGGGCATGCTCTCCGACTCGACCGCTCTCTGATCGCTGCCACGCGCGATGACCAAAAAAACACACGACGGAAGGGACTTGAGGTCCAGCGTCGACGCGGACGAGCCGGGGGCCCCCGCGAGGCGGCTGGACGCCGACGATGATGATTGATATTGATTGAACGACTGAACGATTGGATGAACTGACGATCTCGACTCCCGACTAGACTTGCCTCTGCACGCTCTGCCACGCTTTATTTGTTCGCACCCACCCCACGCCCCCCCCCTGCCCCACCTGCATCCACCGTTACTTATAGCTTTCGCTTCGCTTTCCTCGCTATGCTGCTGTTTATTACGCCCTAATCTTACTGTAGCCCGTATAGCTGAATCGCTGTATACCGTACTTACCCGCCCTCGAGGCAATATATCCCGAAAGATCAAAGCATGACCTGCATGTGCGCGGAAGGACTTTCTAGCTGACTGAGGGAAATTTGGTTGTTTGTTTTATTCCCGGTTAGCGCCCAGAGGGCCGAGCCCTATGGTGGGGTACATACAGGTATTCTATGAATCAAGCAAGGTCTAACACATAAGTACGGGGATGAAGAAAAGTCGCTGAGGTAAGCTAAGCGCACGTTCAGGAGTACGACACGCCGGGGCGACCATCTTTCTAGTGCCACATTAAAGCCGAGAGAAAGACAAGTAAGGTTTTCTCTCGCCCGTAGAAACCCATAGAAATACTTTTTCTGGCTGCACGTGGATTTTAAACCTTATAAACAGCTCCCAGAAAAGCTCCCAGAAAAATGGTGGCCCCGGCGTGCGAGCCTGTGGGCGATAGCAGGATATTTGTCCGCAGTACTTGAGGAACACTGGTCTCGTCCCGAGCCGCTTTGTACCGCACCCTGCCAGTGGCCACTACCCACACGGGGCCGTACAGAAGGACACAGAGCCGCTGGGGACAATACTTGCACGGAACAAGTACGTACTGTCGGAGTCCGGCGGTGGCATTGGTCCGGGAAGGCGGCCGAGATCAGCTGGTACAGGCGCCTCAGCCTTAGCGTGAGTCGTCACTCTCGACTCCGCCGATATATGCGCTTCTGATATTCCAGAACACACAAAAATCTCAGGTGTCGCCCTTTGCTCGTGTTTTATGACTCAAAAACACAAGGGAAGACGACAACGCAAGCCCGGGACGCAGGTCGCCGATCGCGCGGAGACGACAACGCGCGCGTCGACTGCGGTACGCATTCCACGCCGGCTTGATGATCCACCTCATGCGACCTGACCACCGCCATTTTTGTCTCCAGCGGCAGTGCATGTTGCCTCTTTCTAAACGATCATGCTCAACGTCGGAGAAACCTCCCAAGACTACTGCTCTCGTTTCCCGCTTTTCCTCTGTGTTCGCTGGACACAAACGTCTCCTCCCTCTGGGAACTGCATGCGCAAGAACCGCAGTGCGCTGGCACTGCAGGCAATTGGGCCCGGCTCAACGCATTCCGCCTGGTGACGGCAGCAACCCGCCCCGGTTGCACTTCGTACATCACCGCCGCCCGCACCTGACGCGCTCCCCCGGGCCTGCTCTTCTGCGAGCCCGCTTCTGCCCCTTGGAGCACCATGCGCAGGGTCACAAGTACCCCGCGCGGGGCAGCCGGCGGCCCTCCGTCGTCACGGGACGGCGAGGCGTGGATGCGCGCGGGCTCGCTATGGGCGCGGACCGTCGGGAGGTGCGCACGGCGCCGCATGCGAGGGCTTCGGGGACAGGGACAGGGGACGCGCCGCGTGGTGTGCGCGTCGCGGGCGGGCCGTGCGGGAAGCTGTTGGTGACGTTCTGTTGGACGAGACGGGGCGGGAAGGGAGTATAAAGGCTGCAGAGCGCGGAGCAGGGCGAGTGTCGACGACTCGCCTCGTTCGACTGGCTTGCCTCTCTTCTTCAAGTTCGCGAGACACGGAGAAGACGCGTCTGCAGGACGAGACGGACACCGACGCTGACGCTGCCTCATACACCCGAACTCTCATTTCGACCACTACAAAGCCGCCACGATGAAGACGGGAGTCGCGTCCACGCTCCTCCTCGCGTTCGCCATGGCGAGCACCGCGCTCGCCGTGACGATCACCGTCAACAGCTCGCCCGCGCACACCGTCTCGCCCACGCTATGTGCGCTAGTTCCCATTCCTCTCCTCGCATTTGCCCGGCTCACGCGTCATGCGTACTCGCAGTCGGTCAGATGTTCGAGGTGCGCGCACGTGCATGGAGCCTGAGCTTTCTTTATCTGACCTTCGCCTCTCGGAACCTCTGATGGCGTCATGCGCGCGCAGGACATTAACGTGAGTGCCCTTCCGTGAGTGCGCGTGACTCGCTGCTAACGGCCCGGACGTTCCCTCTACAGCATGTAAGAAAAGCTTCTGTTTTCGCGGGTCTCAGGGGCGCGCTGACACACGCATACAGAGCGGCGATGGCGGCCTTTACGCTGAGAGTGAGTGCATACAATGGCGTGTAGCGTCGGAAGCTGCAGACTGACGGTCGTGGGATGTGTGTAGTGCTGCAGAACAGGGCCTTCCAGCAGGTTACCCCGGGCACCTCTGCAGCTCTCAACTCCTGGGCGTCTCTCAACGGAGGAACTATCGCCGTCGTTGCTGACTCGACGCCGGTCTCAAAGGCACTCCCGAACTCGCTCCAGCTCAAGGTCCCCACTGGGAAGATGGGAGCTGTAGGATTCACGAACTCTGGCTTCTTCGGTGTGTACCCTTTTCCCTCTTGAGCGCTCTCATGAGCCTAACCTTTCGCAGGCATCAAGGTCGACTCCTCGTGGACATACACCGCTTCTTTCTTCTTCCGCTTCCCGACCGCGTCCTCTTTCACGGGCGCGGCCACCGTCGGTCTGCGCTCGAGCACCGGCAGCACGCTCGCGTCCGCAACGACCACCATCAGCGGCTCGCAGACGACCTGGAAGGAGGTCACGGTCACCCTCAAGCCGAGCGCGAGCGCGTCGGACCTGCAGAACACGTTCTTCGTGTCCCTCGACGGCGCCGCGGCGTCCGGGCAGACCGTCAACTTCGCCATGTTCTCTCTCTTCCCGCCGACGTTCAAGGGCCGCAAGAACGGGATGCGCATGGACATCGCCCAGGTGCGCACGAGCTCCGGTCTCGTGATCGCCCGGTTCGGAAGCGGGACGCTAACGCCGACGCATCCAGGCTCTCGCCGACATGGGTCCGCGCTTTTTCCGCTTCCCTGGTGGGAACAACTTGGTGCGCACCTTCGCTTCGCCTTCTCCCGCGCCCGTCTTGACAGAGAAAACTGACTGGCGTTGTGCTCTCTATAGGAGGTCAGTGGTGCACCTTCGGCCCAGCCGCTTGTCAGGCAATAGAAGTGCTAACTGAGGTTCCGCGCGCGACTGCAGGGTCAGTCGTTCGCGCAGCGGTGGCAATGGAACGCTACCGTTGGGCCACTGACCGAACGTCCCGGCCGGCTTGGCGATTGGGGCTACGTCAACACCGAGTGAGTCACGCGAGCCTGTCGCTTCGAGGATAGGAAGCGCTGACGATGATACTCAGTGGGCTCGGTATGCTCGAGTACCTGGAGTTCTTTGAGGACGTCGGGATGGAGCCGATCATGGCAGTTTGGTCAGGCAAGTGCCTCTTCGCTCGGGTCTGGGCCGCTGTGATCACCGTCACTAGAATGAAAAGTACTGGGGCTGACTGAGGACTTTCAGGATACTCTCTCGACACTACGGCAGTCGCTCAGGCCAATCTCCAGCCATACATCCAGCAGGCCATTGACCAGGTATGCAAACTCAGACGCTTGCGATGCCGAGAGGAATCTGATAAGTTCTCCTGCAGATCAACTTTGTTGTTGGTGACCCGTCGAAGAGTGCGGCAGGTGAGCTTCTGGCCCGCTCTCGTTGCGCAAACTCAAGGTTCTACGCATCTGACGGCTACTGACTGCGCGTGTCTCTTCCCCGCATTCCAGCCGCACTCCGCTCTTCGCTCGGACACCCCGAGCCGTTCACCCTGAACTACGTTGAGATTGGAAACGAAGTGCGTGATCTATCGGTGCCGGGCGTCCGTGGACGGCGGATCCTATCGCCACGCCGCGGCGCAGGGACCCTAGGTTCATACTGATGCTTATCCTCTTCTTCGTGCCTAGGATTTCATCAGCAGCCTTGCATCGAGCACGTCAGTCAGGGTTTTCCTATTCACGTTTCCATCTGCCCGTGACCGGGGCCCCTCCTTGATCGAGCGCGGGTTGTTGGTTCTGGACGCTGACCGTCATACGCAGTTACACCTACCGCTGGACCGCCATCTTCAACGCGCTCCACGCGGAGTTCCCTAACATCCGTGCGTCCTCGCTGCGATCGTCGCTTGCTGCATGTCTGCTGACTCTGGGTGGCTCAACAGGATTCCTTGCGACTACTGATGTGGGCAGCCCGACCCTTTCACCGAAGCCGCCGTCGTATGATGTGCACGTCTACCAGACGCCAAGTAAGTGGCTCGGGCCGTACGCCTGTTCTATTGCTGACGCGCGCCGCTTCTAGCGTGGTTTTTCCAAAACGCATTCTTTTACGATAGCTTCGCGGTGAGTACTGTTCTCGCGCTGTGGTTCCCTGACGGAGCTGACGGACGCGATCACGACGCAGCGTGACGGCACGACCTACTTTGAGGTACGCGCGTGTGAACACATTGCGGGATGAACGTGCGGCCCAGCTGACTGCGTGCCATAGGGCGAGTACGCGGCCATCTCGACCAACTCGAGCAACATCTTCGGCAGCCCGTCCACCGGTCGCCTGACATTCCCGACCATGGCGAGTGCGTAAACCTGCTTCGTTTTTCCTTGTGCACCCGCGGACTGCACCCTCCCCGGGCCACGTTGACCCGGCGATGGCTTCTCGGGGAACCGGGGCAGGGGCCGCGGAGCAACGACTCCATCCCTGAGATCTGCTGACATATGTTCCGCGTTGTACGGCAGGTTCCTCGGGTGAGGCTGCGTTTATGACCGGGCTGGAGCGCAACAGCGACATCGTGTTCGCCGCTTCGTACGCGCCGCTTCTCCAGGTGCGCCTAGCATTTTTAGACGAAACGAAACAAAGGAGCTGACTGGCACGTGTGGCAACGCTCCCGTCGGACGCACGCAGCACATCGAATCCACGCAATGGGTATGTCTCCGCTTCAATCTTCTATCTTGGTTCAACATTGACCCATCACACGCAGACACCCGACCTGATTTCCTACGAGTACGTCACCGCTTGCATTTGTGGGTCCACCCCACCAGCCTCACCTCGCTCACGCGTTCGGCCAGCTCCGGCGCCGTGATCAAGTCGACGAGCTACTACGCTCAGCAGCTCTTCGCGACCAACATCGGCGACGTCTACCTCTCGAGCACGCTCCCCACGAACGGCAACAGCCTCCAGTGGTCGATCACGCAGGACTCGAGCACCGGCGACGCGTTCATCAAGGTCGCCAACGCCGGCTCTTCCGCGCAATCCTTGACGTTCGACCTCAGCCAGTTCGCGACGGTCGCGAGCTCCGGCACGCTCAAGCTCCTCACCGGCAACCAGACCGCGAGCAACACGCCGACCGCGCCGAACACGATCACCCCGAAGACGAGCACGATCGCGACCGGCAAGAGCTTCGCGTACAGCGCGCCCGCGTTCAGCGTGAGCGTCATCACGGTCAACCTAAAGTGAGTGCGCCGCGCCGCGCCGGGCGGTGCGCGTGCCAGGGTGTGAGTACGGTCCTGTGTTGACCGGACTTTCCCCTTCTTTCCCCCTCCTTCCCCCTGCCCTTTCCCACCGCCTTTCCCTTTCTCAGGAGCTCTTCCACGACGGTCCCGAAGTACGGCCAGTGCGGTGGTATCGGTGAGAGAGTCACACCTGCTTTTTGTTTGGGCCCTCGCTCGCCCTTGCTTGTCATGTTTCGCGTGCGACAAGAACGCTGACACGTTCCCGCCTCCACTCCAGGGTTCACCGGCTCGACGACGTGCGCGGCCGGCTCGGCCTGCCAAGTCCAAAACCCCTGTAAGCCGACATTCTTCTGACGCACGCCGTGACGATTTCTTAAAAGTGCATGTGTCGCTTTCTCAGATTTCTCCCAGTGTGTGTAGACGGCGCAAGCACCGCCGGACGCCAAGTCAGTCCTTTCCCCGGAGGGTATCAGGGTCTTCTCGGAGGGTTTCCAGGTCGGTTCGGTCTCGGCGCGAAAAGAGAGATGTGCAGAGGCATTTTGTTGACTTGTAGTGATGCGCGATTACGATTAGCAGCGGCGACGCCGCGTGTATGTAAAATACTTTCTACGACCACGACCCAAACACGGCGCCGTGCACGGTCCCCGCATGCGCGCGAAGGTGGCTCACATTGCCGCCGCTTGTAGCGCGGCGACGTCGATCTCGCCCGCCTCCTCCCCGCTGGACTCGATGAGCGCGGCGAGGATCGCGTCCCCGTACGACTCGAGCTGCCACATGTCCCCGATCCGGATCCGCGCGAAGTCGAGCGCGGTCCCTACGGGGGGCGCCCTCGCGCGCTTCGGGTCGACGTCGGGCGACGGGGAGCGGGAGCGGGAGCGCCGGAGGCCGAAGGAGGGTGGCATGGCCGGGTAGCGGGCGGAAAAGTGGGTGAGGAGGATGTTCTTCGCGCCCATTCTGCGAAGAAAGGAGGGTAAGCAATCGGGGGGATGGTGGGAGAGTGAAGGGAGCGCACCGGTGTCCGACGTCCAGGGCTTGCTTGGACGTGCTGTGGGCTTTGGCTGCGGCCATGGCCTCCTCGTCTGTGCCCATGGTGCACTCGTGGATCAGCAAAGTGACATCTTTTCCGGCCCGGACAAGTTCTTCACTGGGCATGGTGTCGGAAGAGTAGCTGAAACAGTGTATGAGACCCTTCAGCAAAACGCGGCGCAGCATAGATTTTTCCCGAGGGCACTTACCAGACGCTCCAACCGGACTTATGGTGCATAACAAGCCCGTAGCAACGTGTTCGATGTTTGACAAAAACAGTCTGGAAACGATCCAGCCCAAGGACATTAGCCATCTCGTCGGCGCGTTGGCGAGCGCTAGAGATTAAAAAGTGAGCCAAGTCGGGCGAGACGAACCACATCACAGCTACATACATGCTGATATTCATGAAGTCTTCCTCAAATCCTTGGGCTCCGTACGCGTAGGTGTAGCAGGCGTGAGCGCATCTGCAAGAACCAGGACAACGCCGTTGGGACCACTGAGACCAAGATCCTCGAGTTCAGCCTGCTCCAAGAGGTATAGGAAGTGTTGCCGCAGTCCGACCACATAGAGAGGACCTGAGGGAGGAGGATCCATCTGTACCGCCGTCATTTCATGTCAGAATAGTATAACAACTGGGGGTGAAGGAAGGACGACGCATACCTGCGCTCGGAAGCTGAGCAGCTTGGCAATACCCATATGATGGTCCCCGTGCATGTGGCTGAGGAAGACGCACTGCAGGTCGCGCAGAACGGCCCATGCTCCAGATTTTCGGGCGGGATCTTCGCCAAAGGCTCGTGCAATTTGTCCCCACGTCCCTTCACCGCAGTCCAGGAGTATACTGCCATTTTCCGGGGTCTGGACCAGCAATGCGGATACTGTTGCATTTCAGGTCAAAAATGTACCTGCATAGAAGTGAGAATGCGACCTACGACTGCGAAGGTGCGTGGGGACCGCGCTTCCCGTACCCAACGTTGTGACTACAACGTCACCACCGGGGAGCCGGGAGGGCGTTGCATCGGGTCGTCTCCGCGATTGAACAAACTCTTGGGCGAGGCCGAACGTTTTCCGGGTCCTTTCCGAAATCTCCACAGGGTCGCCAGATATCGCCAAATGGTTGAAGATGTTCTTGGATTGGTCTCGTGCTGGAGGCTTCGTCGGACGGATTTGAACATGTAAGTTGACTTCTAATGGCAGGATGTTGGCAGGCAGCCCCGGAACAGCTATTGTATGCCCTTGTTAATAACTCCACTAGCTATATCAACATCAAGCAACTTACATGAGAGCTCTCTTGCAGCTTCCAGCGAGTAACGTGGGATAGGGAACATGTTTTCATCGAGTTTGTTTAGCCTCGCCAGACAAAGCGCCGATCGGTCGAAGTTGATCATGTCCGCAGTGTGAGCTCGAGACGAGATAACATGCTGAAGGGAGTGTACGAAGTCAATGACTCAGCAAGAGATCGATCCGAGAACACCGACCTGAGTCTCATCCCCAAAACCATTCATGAAGTCTTTGTACAGGTCATGTTCTAGTACGTCTTCACCGCACAAGTGATAGACAGCGGGCACAGGCCACTCGGCAACGACCTTGGGGTCTTTCGTGCGGAACTTGGCGTAGAACGGTGAATCCGTAAACGCTGTCATCAACGCCGGGATGTGCGCCGGAGTAGGAACGTCGAGGATCAGGACAGTCTTTGGGGTAAGATCAATAAATCTCCTCCACAAACACTGAAATTGAGACACTGACTCTCGGCATCTCCGTCGCCCCCATAACCTCTTCCGGATGAACCGTGCGCTGAATCTTGCCACCGTCACCATCGTCTACTTCGAACGTCACAGACTTCCCAGTGGTGAGCTCACGTCGTAGGGGGCCGTTGGGGATCTGGAGTTCTTTGGCCTTTTGGGCGTCGAACTTACCCCTGACACTGGGGCCGACGACGACGTACGCCATGGTAGGAAGAGGGGAGCCTGAATCTTCCCCAGGCGAGAAGGGCGGCAGGCGCTGCAACTTCGCCCTGACTGGGAGGCGTTTGGCTCGCTCCTTCGCTGCCCGTTCTACAGCGGCGTCGCGAGCGGCCTTCTTCGCTTTCCTGGAGGTCGATGGATCTTGAGACGGCTCTGGCTGCTGGAACGGGAACATCTCCTGTATCATGATCTGTCGCCATTCGTCTGCGTCTGCATCGGCCAGAACAGAAGGTATGAAGGACGGGGAGGATGCGCGTTGTTGTAGACGGCCCCGTTTGGACGAAGCGGGTGGAGAAGGGGACCGCTTGCGCTTGAGCGGTCGTTCTGCCACCTCGACAGAACACGGAGTTTCAGTCGACGGAGCAAGGGGGATGGAGTAAACTGTGATATTCTCGTCCTTGAATACTGGAGAGGGGGTGTCCGTGGCTTGAATCGACTTATAAGAAGCTTCCGCGACGTCTACAGAGATAGATGACCTGGAGTCGTTGGGTAAGAATACAAAAGGGAGGAAGTGTGTACATACCGGTGCAGATAGTGACGCATAGACGCAAGACGGTGGGCCAATCCATGTGGGCCAACCAAAGACAGGTGGGACACATTACCATCCGCACAGAACATCATCATGCCTGGGAAGACGGTTGATGAGCTGACATTGATTTCTCGATGCACGTACATAGCACGCCAGAGATGCGTGTAAACATGAACATACCTGGCATCCCGGCGCAATGCCGTGTTGCAACCCCGGTCACAAAGAACGCCTTCAAGTTACGTAGGGCATTGGGAGAGTGGATGTAGACGCGTCCCGACCCTTCACCGAGGTTGAAAATGTACTTTGCCGTGTCGAAAGTGAGGACGAGGGAGGGGTCAGTGTCGGATGTCGCTACAGCCAGTGTGGAAACGCCCCAAGTCGACATCTTGGCTGTATTGTCGGAGGATGCAGTTGTGAATCCGCGACAAGATGTTGTTGACCGGTAGATGGAGGGGAGGGAACAGTACGCAGCCCGAGCAAGTCTAAGACATCGCCAGGTCGAATTGAGAGCAGGGGATATTTTGGGAAACAGCGCGAAGACTGACGGGAGCGGGGGGTCGACGGGCTTTTCGACGCGATAAGTGCAAAGGTAAAGGAGAAGGAAGGAGACCTCGGTCACTCGGAAGACAGGCTAGGACCAGGGACGCGACCTGACGCGCGACGTCGACCTGGACCTCCTCACGTGCGTACATACATAAGCGCGTCTATGTATGAGCACGTCGATGTCGTCTGCAACGCTCAGCGCCCTCTGCGCTCGACCATAATGTCGGCCGGCTCCACAACCTAGCCTCTCGTATCCATGTTTGACGACAGCGGACCCCCGTCCCCCTCAAACAACCCCCTAGCTCTCGCCCCCGTCGATCACGAATGGCAGCCCATCCTCCATGTCTCTAACCAAGTTGTCCTCTACAAGCCACCTCTCATGCGCTCTCTATCCGCACACACTCCAGGCCCCCCTCTCCCTCGCAGACCGTAGCTCGCAACGCTCGATGTCCCTATTGTCACCGTGCTTTTTCTCCCACGCATTCGCGAGGTTTCCACCCCCACGACCAAGACCTGGACGCGGAATACGAGGGGGATGACATAGAGAGGGCAAGTAACCGGGCAGCCAACTACTTCCAGCTCCTCGAGATTGCGAACGAATCCTCGAGACCACCTAGTCCCACGCAAGATTCCTCGCGTAGATCGTCGCCACAGCCGAATGCATTCCGTGCAGAGAACATGGCCGAGGGATACTTTAAGGCCTTCTTCCAGGAGGTGTGTAGGCTCGGCATGGGCGCAAACGGCAGCGTCTACTTGTGTCAGGTACGTTGCGATAGAATGCTCCCAAATACCCCTGCCCACCATTCGCGGTGCAGCATGTCCTGGATGAGAACCCTCTGGGTACGGATGCCGGTGCAGTCTAGTGGTTTCCCATATAATGAACGGTCATGTGCAGGGTTGTTTGCCGTCAAGAAGGTTGCTGTTGGACAGTCACATTCTTACCTCTTGAACACACTCAAAGAGGTGCGTGCTTAATGAACGATGGTCGTATGTGGATACTCACCGTGGAATCCAGGTCCGACTTCTTGAGAAACTTCACCATCCAAACATCGTCACGTATCATCACGCTTGGCTCGAGTCGTCACAGTTCTCGTCCTTTGGACCACGGATTCCAACCTTGCAGTGAGACTTGCGTATAGGCTACACGAAATGTCCCAGCTGACTCTACCTAAGCATCCTTATGCAGTGGGCTGAGGGCGGAAGTCTCGACGACCTCATCGACACGCGCCTTGGACGCCGTGCCCCGAACCTTCCTCACATTAGGACCACCGCTGATGGATCCACTGAACAATATACCAGTCCCCAGCCGACTTCTCCGATAGAGCAAGAAGCCAGCCAACCATACTCACGGAATGCCCGTATACGGGCCTTCAGAGCATTACAGCGAGCCCCTCCTGAAGAACGGGAACGATTACGTCACGAAATGGGTCTCAATGATAGCGGGCAAGCCAAGTCGACGGTAAACCTGAAGCCGGTGCATCTGCTCAGCGCAGAAGAGATACATGAACTATTTAAGGATGTTGTGGGAGGACTCGCGTTCTTAGTGAGTAGTGCTATCGTTATGAGCCGCATGATTCTGACAAATGTTGCAGCATGAACGATCTATTCTGCACTTAGACCTTAAACCAGGAAACGTTCTGTTGACTTGGGACGAGGGAAAGCTTGTGTGAGCCGCTTCTTATATGATCATTTCCTCAGCGCACTGATCCCCCTCACAGGCCACGAGCGATGTTGTCCGACTTCGGCACTCACAAGACATGTTGAACGCACGAACGCGATCAGGCAATACCGGAACGTGGGTAACTTATCCTCATTGCGCCTCGTTCCGTCTGATGGATTCACCCCAGCTTGGAGTATTCTGCACCTGAGTCTCTGCCCGAGCCCTCGACAGGGCGGCTTCTCCAGGTGGACTCGAAGGCAGACATGTGGTCTCTCGGCATGATCTTGCACAAGTTGCTATTCTTCCGTCTTCCCTTCCGGCACACCTCCGACAATGATGATCCTAGTCGGCCAAAGGACGGCCAAGAGTATTCGGATGAGCTCGAGGCTGAGATCCTCGCATACAAGGGGTTCAAGTCTTCCGCTTCGCATATGAACACATTCGAGCCCAGACGAATACCCAAAGCTTACCTCCTGTTGCTGGAGACTCTTCTGAACGTCAAACCTTCCGGACGACCTACTTCAGACCGCGTGCTCAGCGTTATCCAAGAGGGTGGGGTGCGTTCCAGGCTGTTTAAAAGTCGAACGACGTATCTGATGTGTACCACGGTCGCCAGCTTCGCCCGACGAGCCGTCCTCCGCGTAGAAATGGGCAGGCCCCTCCGGGTACACTTGCGCTAGCACGTCCAAGCGCGGCTCTCAACCCAAACCGCCTTCGAGTCAGCCCCGACCGGACCCGTCGGTCGCGCTCGCCGTCGCGCGTCCCTTCCGCCGACAGTCGCTTTGAAGCCAGCTCCGCCAATGTCGAAGAAATCCAAGAACACGACGGCGATTCGGAAGCTCCGACGGACGAGAAGGACAGGCTCCTGCCCATCCCGAAGGGCTACGCATGGACTCTGCCTTGCATCGGCAGCCTGCGCATTCCCCCCGCACTCGCCGCTCAGGCGCAAGCCATCCACCGCTGGCAGCGGCGTGCACGAATACCTGCGCTCGGATGGCGCACGCTGAAGTCCTCTATTCTTGTTGCCAAGGTCGTTTCCCTCACAGGGCCGCACCTGCATCCTAGCACGAGCGTCCATCCCATTCTAGCGGGAGCAGCGCTAATGCTTGCGGTGGTGGATACGTGGTTCGAGAGTATGGAGGCAACACTGGCGTTTGGTGCAGCGCATTTGGCGGTGCTTGCCCTTGGACAATTCACGTCGTGAAGGCGCGAAGGGAAGCAGTGCAGATAAAGGTGTAGGTTGGGAAATGGACAGAAGAGTTTATGTTCTCAGACATTAGCCATCGAGCTGACCTTCGTCCTATGACACGCGACGCTAGACACCCTACGTAGTTGCTTGACTTTTGTTCCTGCTGTGTTGATTGTAGCGCACTTTCCCCGAGCTTGTGGCCACTCCTCCGTCACCCCAGCCTCACGCCGGGGACAATTTGCGCGTGCGAGGCATTGATAGACCCTCGCCTCGCCACAACCACGCCTTGATCCGCGCCTGGTTGGCTCGAGACCGTCTCTCCGCCGAACAAAGCATGTTCGACGTCGTTGTCCACACGCTCACCCAGGAGCCATAAACAAACAGGATCATGCCAATTCCGCGCCCCGCTACCGGCCTCGCACGACCTCAGGGCCTCAGGCCTCATCAGTCACTCTCTCCCAGCTCTGCTGTCAACCCACCCGAACCCTTCTGCATAGTTTGCATAGCCCTCGGACGTGCGTGCCCCCACCCTACTCGCACTCCGCTTTCATCGATCACCCACGCGACGCGACGCCTGGCCACCGCCTCCCGACGTACGATTCGTAACACCCCTTCAGCCGCTGTACGCAGCTACCCAGTCCTCTCGCCGCCACCTCCCTCGAGCGCACCTCCCGATGGCCACCCTCCGCGGCTACCGCAGGAAGCTCGAGGCCGAAGAGGCCTACCGCGGCTCGAGGGGCTCGCACTCCCCGTCGCCCTCGCCGATGACGGGCACGACCGCGCGCCCACTCGCGGGGACGCGCAGGCTCGCCCGCGCCGCCGTGGGCCTCCACGCGCGCACGGGCTCGGGCTCTGGGCAGCTCACGCCGTCCTCGGGACCGGGCACGCCTGCGTCCGTCGCCGCCGCGCCGCCGGCAGGCCCCGCGTCCTACTACCACCCGGACGGCTTCCCGCACGTTGATGAGGACGCGATGGCGACGGATGCGGGCGCGGAAGCGGCGGGCCCGTGGATTCATCTGCCAGCTGCTGCCGCGATTCCGTCGAGCGAGGCGGACATCGCGGTCGGAAGCGCGACCACGAGCACGCCACCGCGGAAGCGCGCGCGCCGGTGGACGTTGCAGCAGGACGAGGACATGGCCATGACCGATCACCCGGGCGCGGCGCCGGCGTGGATGGACCTCGAAGTCGCGGTGCCGCCTCCCGTGGCCAGCACCCCCATGTCTGTGCTAGCACCAGCCGCGATGGCGGGGTGCGCGGGGTGCGCCCCGTGGCGCGCGTCCTCGTCGTGTACACACGCGACCCTGCGCATGCTCTGCGCGACGTGCGGTGCCGAGGTGTGGGTCGCGCCGGACGAGCTCGAACGACTCTCAGGTCCGCACCTCCCGTTCTACAGCCGCTGTGCGCAGGAACATTACTTGCTGACTGCGGCCCGTGTGCTTGAAGCGTCGACAACGTCGACACAGGCGCAGTGGCCCGGAGGCGACGCCGACATCAGCGTGCCGACACCGGTGCCGACCCTTCCAGGACTGGAATGGTTACGGAGCGTTGAGGATGTGGACGGCCACGAGCCTCTTGACGGTCTCTACTTGGAGGTAGCGAGGCAATGAAATCCATTACGCAGTGTGGGCGAGATGGGTCAGATAGTTCGGGTCAGACGAGTCCACAAACTACGGTGGCTAAACGAGTGGCAGAGTCCTCGGTCGTATATCACATCCCGTAAAAAGCGAAGGTGGCCGGGTGGAGGTAACTGACCAGAAGGGCTCGGAATGGTATGCAGCAAAAGTGTGGGTAGTAGAGGTAGGGCGTGTATGTCCGTCATGCGCAAGATCGTCCCCCAATACGGTAACAGAGTATGCTCTGCTGTCGTGGACTGACATGGACTCATAGCGCCGCCAGCGCTGCGAAGACCGCTCCTGCAACGACGCCGACGCTCACGGTTGTGGACATCGCAGAGCTAGGAGACCCAGTGGTCTGTTGCGAGACGGAGGCAGAGTGGGACGCGGACCCGGTCGGTTTTCCAGTGCCGCTAGATCCGCTAGTTCCGGGTGCCGAGGAGCTCGAGCTCGCGGGGGAGAGAGCAGCGAGACCCTTGACGGTGGTCCACGTCTGGGCCGAGTTCGTGGTGGCGTCACCTTGCTTGTAGGGGATGAAGGAAACCGCACCGGTAGAGTCAAGCTGGACAAGCGCGGTGATCGACGCGGCGTACGACGCCCCGGTATCCTTGCTTGTAGGCGCAGCGAGGGTACTCGTGGAGTTGGTCTCAACATTGATGACCCAAACATTGGAAAAGTCGTCCGGGATGAATGCAAACTCTTGTTGAACACCGGTGGTCTGGAAAAACGAGGTGGTCTGACCGTGGCTGGCAGGGAAGGAGGGCGAGTAGGACTGAGCTTCAGGCTGGAAGAATGAGACTTTCGCGAAACATACGTCAGTACACTTCGCGAAACGTCGACTCAAGTACTTACAGTGGATGACAAAGATATCAGCCATACCAGCGCTGTTGCCAGGGACGTCCAGGAAGTGGATGTGATTCTGCGCCAGGGCCATAACGGGAGAGTAACTCTTGTCGTAAGGAGTGGCCCCGACATCAACCCAAGGGAGAGGGGTAGAGTTTGCAGCGGTCAAGCTGCTCATGTCGAGGAAGAAAAGCTCGCTCTTGGAAACGGCGTAGAAGACATTCGTGTCGTGGTCGAGAATGGCATGGTACGAAGTGGGGTCGAAGGTGCCGGCAGTTGTCTGTTGGGTTGTCCATGACTTCGACCCGGCGTCGTAGATGTGAACGTTAGACGGGTTGGCCTTGTCACCATCAATGACGTATACAGCGTTGAAGAATTGGGAGAGGTAGCAGGTAGTGTTGGTACCATCGAATGGTCTGTAAAAAATAAGTGGGGCGGACAAGTGCAAGTGCACGCCGAACACTTACGGCCGTCCGGTAGCGGTAATGTCGGTCGCGGTTCCTATTGGAATTGTGTCAGAAGACGAAGCACGATTCGTGAATTAGGAAGAGTTGGGTTTTGCATGGTGACGGTCGTGATGCGGGCAGAACACGCGGTGACGAGGATCACAGTGCGGAACACCGGGTCAGAGCAAAGCGGTCACAAGTGGTCGATGCGATATCACGACAGACGTAGCCCGCCGTCGACGAAGACTGGGAACGGCCCCCAGCCCCCAACGCCAACGGCTGAGAGCAACACACGTCCGAAACGAGCGGGCCACGAAAACACATAGTTTTACGTAGTAGTGCGCAGAGGCAGATGGATGTATGTGCGAGAACACTCACCAGACGCCCAGGTATCCTGTGTGCCAGCGTTGTAGTCCTTGCCGTCGAACCCGAAGGCGAGGAGGTTGAAGCTAGCGTCGAAGGTGATGCAGGGGCTGGCGAGGGTTGCCTTTGGGACAGCAAGGAGCAAAAGAGAGACGAGGGTGGGGATGCTGAACATGACGGGCGCGGGTGGGGGGAAGAGTAGGGACGGGATGGCGAGTACTTATTGCTCGGTCCCATATTTACACAAGCGCCATCCGGCTATTTCTGACCGGGATCGACGCGCTGCCCGCCTCAACTTCCGTCCCTGCTTGTATACACCACGTCTATCCCGCCCAACGCCCGCTGCTCTCTGAAAGCGTGTAGTTCTATAGCCTCGCCCTCGAGCCATGTCTCCAGCTCGCTGTCTTGTTGCACCATGCGGATCCCACCGCCGCCTGCGTCATGGCGCGACCCCCGATCATCTCTAAACCTCAGCCGCGCCTCCTGGCGAAAACCAACGAGATCTTTTACCATCGCCGCCCAACGACCACGCCGAGCCCGACTCACTGTGCTTTTGCCTGCTGCGCTGTGGTCTGTAAGGTCTGTCGGGATCGCCGCCTTCTGTGGTTTGAACGCTGGACTCACCATCACAGTGCGCTGCTCTTCATCTGCAGTCAATACCACTCTTTCCCCCCATCATCCGCCTGCTCAGCCTCACGAGCTATGGACGCGATCCCTTCTCCTGCTCAGCGTCGCAAGGACATCCGATGGCGTATGGAGGGGCTCGAGATGATCCTCTCCGAGACTATCCCCTCGGCCCCCGACCGGATTCCCCATTCCCCTGGAAGTCGCGTTTTTGAGAGATGACATTCGACGTCGGAAAGAGGCTTTCGAAGCACCCCGACTCTGTCCACGAACCATTCGGCAACTCGACCTCTCTTCGTCTCCCCACCGGCCAAGCAATCCCGACGTCGTCACGTCCCCTGTAACTCCCACCCGATCCTGCTATTCGACACTTTTCACGTACTCTTCGCCGAGCTACCCAGATCTGCAAGCCACGCCGACAAATCCATTCGGAACGCCAGACCTTGGAGACTCTGTCATCGCAATGTACGATCAATACTGCGAATGGTCTCGGCACGAATCGCCGTCCAAGCGAGGGGCAGACGAGACGGCACAATTGGTTCATTTCCTCGAGCGAGGGCATTTTTGCACATGACTGAGAGGTCCCCAGATTGGTGAATGTCATATATCACGCCGTTGCTCTCGCTCCGGTCCCTACCCTTGTCATTTGCGCCCCTCACTCCGATCGCCAGCCCCGGCGCGGAAATATTAAAATCCTGCCCGACCATTTCCGCCTGTGCTTTCCGCACCGCCACTCTTTCGCTGAAAAAGATTGCTGACCAGCCTAGGTCAACGCGCTTTCCACACGGCGCCAGAGGCGGAAGGACAGCTCTACCTTTGTCTCAACAGCACACAAGCTTGCATACGTCCACTCATGGGCGCCACCACCTCAGGGGCCCTAATGGACCCTTCGGTCCCATCCCGGCGACCCATCGCGTCCGGCAAGAAGGATAGGAGCGCCAGGCTGCGGCCGCCACGTACGAATCTGGTCTAGGTCCACCCTCGCATCCTCCCTACTTGATCGACCCGCCAAATCCACAGGGCTTCAAGTGGCTCCCCACATGCATACGCGTAGACACCCGCCCCATGTAAGGGCACCTATCTCGACCTTTTCTTCCACTTCCGCCCCCGGCGCGGCCCATCGCGTTTGTGGTAGATTCGAGTACCCCAAGTACCCATGCCGCTGCTATGCTCTCTCGGAGGAATCACCCCGTTCCTGATTCCCGCCTTCCACCTCTCCATCCCCGCCATCGACGCTCCCTCCGCCCTCCGCCCTGTGTTTTCCAGCCAGGCCGCCAAGCGCGCCTCTTCGCCCTACACCATGCCCCACAGCAGCTACATCCCTGACCTTGTTGGCCACACAATAAACCGCGGTCGGCTCAGATTCACCGCTACTCTCGGCTCCGGCTCCAACGGCGTTATCTTCCTCGCGCGAGACACCACAGTACCGTCAAATGCCCTCCCCGTCGAGTACGCGGTCAAATGCATCATCCGCGCGGGGAAGGGCACTCGACGACATGCCCTGCAGCGGCAAGAGATCCAGTTCCATCAGCGGCTATCCTACCACCCAAACGTGGTTACTCTCCACCGCGTCATCGAGGAGAAGGACTACATCTTCCTGGTCATGGATTACTGCCGGGGCGGAGACTTTTTCACCTTCCTCTCGAAGCGGAGAGACTATCGGGGAGACGACGAGTTCATACGGCGGATGTTCCTCCAGATCATCGACGCGCTCGAAGCATGCCACGCGGCTGGGATCTACCACAGAGACATCAAACCCGAAAACTTCCTCGTCAGCGAGGACGGCACTCGGCTATGGTTAACGGACTTGGCCTTGCGACGACCAATCTCTACTCCACGACCTTCGGTGCCGGTAGTTCGCTGTACATGAGCCCAGGTACGCCCCGTCCCTTCCGCGCCCACTTTCCGTGCTCATGCACCACTCCCCCGCGCTGCCGCCCCTGTTCCAGAATGTATAGGGGCCGACGCTCGCCGCCCCGCGTACAACACGCGCGCAAACGACATATGGGCCCTCGGTGTGATCCTCACCTCGATGATCTCGGGTCACAACCCGTGGAACGTCGCGACCGCCACGGACCCGTGCTACGACGCGTACGCCCGGAACCCGAACTTCCTGCACGAGATGCTCCCGATCTCCCTCCGCGCCAACACGCTCCTCCAGCAGATCTTCGCCCCCGAGCGCGGCTGCGCCCGCGCCGCCCCCCGCATCTCCCTCGCGCGCGTCCGCGCCGCGGTGCTCTCCATCGACTCCTTCTTCATGCGCCCCGCCGATATCGCCCGTGGGGGCGAGTACCTCCGCGCGAGCGCGGTGACTTACTTCGGCGGGAGCCGCCTCCAGGTGTACTACACCCCCTGGGCACCCCTCCCCGAACCCCTTGGAACCTCCTCCGGAGCCGCCGCTGCCGCCGCCGCCGACGATGACGACGACGAGCCGGCGCACGCCCGCACCCACACCCGCGTCCGCGTCCGCGATGGGCCTCCCGACAGCGGCAGCGGCAGCGAGCCCTCGAGCGAACGGCCGCGGTCGCGCGGGCCACGCTCTCGGCCGGGGGAAGGGCTGCGCCGCCGCGGGGCCGCGGCCGCGGTGCACGGGGACAGCGGTCGCGCGCGCGGCGGGTCGCGGGCGGGCCGCGGCGGCGGGGTAGCACGGGCAAGTCGTCGACGCTCGAGTCGGCGGGGCCGAACACGCCGGAGCTGCGCGCGCTGAACCTGAACGTGGAGGTCTCGGACGGCGAGTCGCACGCGCCGTCGTCGCCGTCGGGCTCGCCGTACGGGAGCCCGCCGTTCGGGCGGTTTTGGAGCGGCGGGGGCGGCGGGCGGTTTGCGTCGCCACCGAAGAAGCCGCACCCGCTGATGGCGCCGGGTGGCCCTCCGTCCCCGGGGCTGTTGAGGCGGTTTATGGACCGGTTTTTGATAGATTAGAGTGGGGCTTTGGTGCAATGTGTTGTTTTCTCGATGGTTCTCGGGCGCTTCTTCAAAATGTAGCGGGTCATAACTACAACTTCAACCAACTATTTCAGCATTCGTATCTCTGTAGGACTACGTCCTTGGAATCACAGTACGCAGAATGGGCAGGAGGCGCCAGGTCAAATGTATATTTTACGACAGTTCGATATGATGCTGCGGTTAGCATGAACATCTGCGTCCCTTTGTCTTCCTGTGTTGCATTTTCCGCAACGGACCGCCAGTCGGTGTCTTCCCGTGATATGCTGCTCAGAGCGCTGCGTCCCACAATTGTTTGTCTTTCTTCCCTCGAGTTTTTACACACTTTTTTATCAACTTGTGGATGACCGCCCTCATTCATGCCAGTAACGAATGCGGCGTCCGGTCAAGTCAAGTCCGTGCAATTACTCGTTATATGCGCGCGGCGCGTATGTGTGGCGGGATCTGCTCAGAACCTAGTCTCATCAGTTCAACGGATGTGGACGGGCACTTGTGATTCCGACGCCAAGTCCCTGCTCGATTTCGAACGCCCTCCATCTCATTCGTGACGTGGGGTGTACGTTGGCCACAAGTGTTTGTGCGCTCTCCTTTGCTCACTAGAGACCATGGCATGGAAGAATACACTTCGGGACGTGCAATGGGCATGGGCATGCATTGAGCAGTAACTAATCTAAGTGATGCAAAGCGTGGATGACTGTCAGAGTTGCGAGTAACGGTTAACTTATGGCTACAAAACTGCAAAGCGAAGCGTCAGCGCTTCAAATTAGAGCTGAGGGTGAACGAGACGCACCAAAGTCCAGGCATGCTAAGACGCCTCGATCACCTTTCGCGTTTCCACGGCCTTCCGTTTGAACTCTTCGATCCGCCTCTCCCCGTCAGTCTTCAGCTGAACGTACTGGCGTTCCATTTCATGCCGGATGTACTGCTCAATGGTCATGTTGGCCTCTTCTTCCGTCAGATGAGAGAGCTCCTCCGCGGGGAACTCGGCAAGGAAAGGGTGGTAAGGAGCCTTGGCGGAAGCCGTAGAGGCCATCGTTTCGCGAGCGTCCATAAAAACGTCGTCTTCATCGTCGTCCGGGCGGACTGGTGAGGGATGCGCGGAGCGATGGACGGCGGAGACGGGCGTGCCGGGCGCGGCGCTGGCTCCCGAATCGCGTGCATTGCTGTGTCTTGTCTGGGCGCGGTGGGCTGGGAGCGGCGACGTCCTCCATAGGCTCGTCTTCCTGCTCTGGAGGAGGTATCTTCGGCACGGAGATTGTCGTCTTCTCCGCAGGCTTATGAGTCACCTTGTCAGTCTTGCCGGTCGCTGTTTCAGGTGCCTTGCCTTTAGAGCGACTTTTGGGGCGCACTTCGTTCTCGCTAGCGTCTTCACCCTCTGTCTCGATTTCAACCACCTGGAGCGAATTCTTGCTGACCTTGCTCGGAGGACGCGAGGTCGAAGCCCTGGAGGATTCCCCGTTCGCGGCCGACGGAGGCCGTTTCGCTGCGGTACTCTTCTCAACGACCCCACCTGACGTGGGCCGAGCCGAAGCCTTCGCTTTCGACTTGGGTAGGGGAGCGGGGGGTCTTGAGTTGTCGTCCACGTCCATTTGATCTGGCTCTGGCGCGGGCTCAGCGGTCGCGTAACCTGCATCCTCGGACAGAGACGACTTCCGTTCCGCGGAGGGTTGCCGTTGCTGAGATGTGGTACTTTGGGCGCCCTGAGGTCGCTGACGTGGCCGCTCCTCCCTCACTTCTTCATCGGATCCCTCAACCGGTTTGGCTTTGGTGCGAGGCAGAGCTTTCCCCTTGAGCTTCCGTGGAGGTGCAGACACCACGTCGTCATCGCTGGGTGCCGTGTTTGCGGGCTGCTTGCCATTCTTCTTCGAGGTGGCTGCGGGAGGAGGCGCTATTTCTTCTATTTCGTCTGGCTTCGGCTTTGCCTTAGCTTTCGACGTAGACTTGGTTCGTGTATGCGAGCTCTTGGGTGCAGGGGCAGCGATGCTTTCAACCTCCGGATCTTGAACGACTTTCGAACGGCTTCTGCTGCGGGACTTCTTTGCAGGAGGAGGAACTGGCTCGACATCGCTGTCCTCGACGACGTCAACCTCTTCCTCCTGCATCTGTGCCTTCTTCATCCGAGCCTTGCTGGCAGGCTTTGTCGCAGCGGGTTTCACAGGCTTTCCCCGCTTCTTCTTCTCCTGCGGCTCGGCTTCAAGCCCGTCCACCTCCATCTCCACATCTTCGTCCACGCGGGGTTTCACTACTTCCTCGTCGGCCTCTTCCGCAATCGCTGAGACACGACTCCTCGATTTTGATCGACCACCGGTTTTCCTCTTGCCTTTGCTCGACCGCTTGCCTGCATCACTTTCACTTGCACCGGCGTCGTCATCTTCGACCTCGGAGCTGACAGTCCGGCTCGCTGGAGTTTTTGTCGTACCTCTCGTCGATCGACGTGACGCGGGGGTCTTGACCGGTGCTGAAGAAGCCCGTGCGGAACTTCCTCTTGCGCGAGAACTTGACGTCTTAGGAGGCGGAGAGAGCTCTGATGATATAAGCTCGTCCTCGGAGAGTTCTTCTGGTGGCGGGGGTGGAGGAGCGTTGCGAAGATTTTGTGACACGGAGCGAGATAACGGTTTTGGGGCCGTCTTGGATGCTGGCCTCTTCGCTGTGGACTGACCGAGAAGGGACTCCTCCGTCGCTGCCTTGAGGAACGAGCATTTCTTGAGCTTCCGCTTCACGTGTTCCTCGCTGTGGCCATATGAGCCGATGTGGAGATTTCATATATATATTGCACGTACTATGGATCATCATCCTCATCCCAGCCACCCAACGATAGGTTGCAGTACAAGCAGATGGCGGTATCGTCACCCGGACTGTCAGAGCTGCATACAAAGCCCGCTTTCGCTAACTGCAGACGGTATGAACATCGACGCTTAATAATGGGGTGCAGGAGGAACTTACGGCCTTAGAATTGGCCCCGTGGCCCTTGACGGCGTCGTGCGGCCACTTGGACTTGGAGAATGTCTCCAAACGCGCCTTTTCCATGGTCTTACTGGCTGGGTGACGCGCCGGATCCGTAAATCTGTAGCTAGAGACAGTGTTTGCACCACAGATGATCATAAGAAGAGAATGACATGCGTACCTCTTCTCGCCCATCGCACTCTGACACCGTACTACTGCCCAGGCGCAGGTCTCCTGGCACTTCTCGTAGTGTATTGCGAACGGATCATCCTCAGGCTCCCATCCGTCTATTGATTTGTTGCACATATAGCATGTTGCGCAGTCAGGGGAGTCTGAGCCGGGGTTGTAATAGAAGCCGGCTTCCGCGAGGCTGTCTGGGGTGGCTTTGAATGATGAGGGGTGAGGCCACTTCAACGATTGCTTGCTGGAGGACGCTTTGGGGCGCTTCTGCTTCGACGGGGAGAAGGATTCGATCCGGCTTGTGAGATACTGATAGTCCATAGCTGCACGAAGCGGAGAGGATGGGTGGCCGTCGCGACGGAGACTCGAGTGGACAAGCTGTCGACGAGCGTCTGTTCTCGAGCCGCGTTCCGTGACCCGAGGTTTGTGACGCAATGTGACGGACGCGACAAGAGTGGCGGCGCAACCTCCCATGGCCAGGTCCGGTGGTCGTTGGAATACGTTTGCAATTACGACCACCAAACGCGAGCGTCGAGTACTTAAACTCGACTCGTCCTACTCTCCCGCTGTCTCTCACTCTTTTGTTTTGTCGCGCGACCATGCAGCGCACCTACAGTCGCAAGCGGAACCAAGTCCGGACCTCTGCTCCGCGGACACTAGCCCGGAGGAATCGGCATCCCCAACGCCCTCCACCTCCCGCTCTCGAAAACGTCAGAAGATTGAGGTGGAAGTCACTGTCCCCGCAATCCACTGTCCGAGGGCTCCCAGCGGCGTGCAGGTGCGTTCCATTCACTGTCTAGGGCAACTCTGTGGTAATCCAGCCCGTCCAATCAGGTCCATCTGCTGCGTCTTCATCTATACCCTCGACGCGCACACCTTCCCCACCGTCAGCCGCGGACCGCGCTGTTCCCCCTCCCCCTTCGCGCCGTTCTTTGAAGCCCGCTTCAACGTCAACGGCGGTCCACAATGGCGAGCCTCCATCCCCTCGCCGACCCGTCAAGGATCTCTCGGGCATATTCTCATTCACCGAATCTTCTGCACGCCGATCACGGACACTCTCCGGCAAGTCCGACAATGGCATCGCGCGTCGCATGCTCAGCCGTACTCAGACGGAGGTGAATGTCACCTCTGTGGACGCCAGCGACTTCGCAAGTGCCGGTTCTTCCTCCATCCCCACAACCCCGAAGAAGCTTCGTACCACCTTGTCGGATAGTGTGGTACCATCCCTCTCTCCCCGAGATCCTCAGACACCATCAAAGTCAAAGTCACTCAACGATGCCTCTTCGCCACCTGTACGACCTTCCATCGCGAATACCACGGTGCGAACATATGCGGGCAAGTCACGTTCATTCCTGGTCGCTCTTCCGCCATCACAAGCCGCCAGTATGGGCATGGATGCCACGCTTCTGGACGATCCCAGTTCAATGCTGGTAGATGGTCCGGACGATGACCTCGAAATACGCGAATCGTATGCCGAGCTCAGGAAACGGTGGGGTGTAGACGATTCGGAGGATGACCCAAGACCCGTCATAACTTCTCCACCCCCTTCCCCCAAACGTAAAGGCAAAAGCAAGAGTCAACTTCAACTGATCCCCCACCTCGGCTGCCCTACGGGATGACTAATGACCTGAAAAGTATCACGATTTGCGCAGCAAAGGGAAACCAGGAGATTCCTCGATGAAGTCGGCTACCTGTTCGAAGGGCTGGATAAGGACGGAGCAATCGGTGTACGCAGAAGCAGGTGCGTCAGCAACCGTCACTCGTAGTGGATGTTATCCTAACTCTCCTTGATAGTGCGATGGAAGTTGTTACCAAGCTCTGCGACGTGGCATTCGCCCGCAGGGCAAAAGCTGCCGATTTCCTTGGCCGCGCATGGGAGGTTCTTCGTGATGCTGGTGCAGGTACTGGGGACAGGGTAAGTCTGCATCTTTATCTGACACGCGAAGGGTCGTAACGGTCCCTTAGGTTCTTGACAGCATACTTGCCTTCTATGCTGCACTTGTCGCACGGACCCAACGGATTTGCTAGATCTAACTGGGAAGTCCGATTTTGCGGAAACTCTTCATCGCATGCTGGCCGCAATGGATCATTCAAGCGATCCGCTGTGGCTGGTATCAACGGAGGCGGGCATTGGTGTCATGAAAGGTGTCGGGATCGGCAAGGTTGAGATTACTCTTGTAAGCCTCCTCATCGTCGTCTGCGCTCTCGCTTCACTGAGAAACAGTTAAACAGCCTCCAAGGGCTGGTACGCAACAGGTCCGGGTTATTTGAAGATCACGACATCGTAGGCCCGCCTTCTCACCTTGGAAGCAGCCGTCATTCATATCGATTACTAGATATCCAATCGACTCCTCATTTCGAAAGCTTTAGTTGGCGTCAATCCATCGGCTCACAACTTATTGAATTTGTCTTCCCTCTTGACAATGCTCATGGCAGAGATGGATCTTATACCTGCCAGAGTGGCAGCGTATCAAGCAGGGCTAGCACTCTTTCCCCCACCCGGACCTACATCATATCTGGAAACGCCGTCACTTCTCCATCTCGACAACTGTCTACGACTCCTGGACTCCTGTCTCCTAGGGTCTTGGTCGATTTCTGCTGAAGATACCCAGGTGCAAGCCAAACAAGTTGCTTCATTGAGGGAAGGAAGGTTCACCCAAGCGTTGATTCAATTGCTTGCAAGCTGCGACATCGTCCTGCAGGATCGTGATCTTGAGGATATGCGTCCTCTAGGTATGTGATGGGATTTAAGAGCGAGATATACTGATTGACAGTTCATCCAGCCACCAAGTGTTTGGAGTCTGCGCTCCGCGTTCTCGTCAATCTCACCCACGATGACTTCCTTGGACACAGACTCTCGCCGAAAGCGATGCGACTGTGTATAACATTATGCAACTAGTGGTCATCTCCCAGAGGGAACGTCGCTTATTCCCGAAGGAGACCGATACCGACGAGATTGGCTTGCAAGACCCAGAGGCTGCTGCGCATGCTCTAGACCGTCTCTGTCTGGCCCTCGGCGTTCTCACCAATCTCGTACAATCGACCACGGAGGCGAAGCATGTCATCCGAAACACATGTGCGTACCCTGTATCTAGACTGAACGTCGGCTGTTCGACTGAAAGCTATCCAGTCTGTCGTTCACTTGTCCTGGACAACGCCGCTGCCTCAACGCATGCACATGCACCTCCCGAATCAGCGCGGTTGCGTGTTTGGCTCAAGTCTACTGCCAGTATATCCACTCTCCAAGCGAGCTCGACTCGTGGTCCGCGGTCACATGGCAGTTCTATTTGGCCTTCTCATGCAAGGCGTAACGGACAACCAAAGCATCGTGATCGATACTCTTCCTGGTTCTCACCCCAGAGAAAAAGTGGACATGCTTCTCCGTCATGCGAACGATTTCACTGGTTTCTACGTTGCTCTTACTCGGAAGATTGCTCAAGCCGGCAGGGAGGAGGAAGACTCCGGGGAAGACTCCGGAAGTGGGTTAGGGTCTGACTCTACGCGCTTGCTCAAGGATACCCAGGGGAGGTCGTTGCGAAAAGAGTGGTCGCCTTCCTGGGGCAGCTCAAAAATACCGTCAGCTAGTACCTACTCATATAATGCTTTAATCGTACTCTGTAGTCCCTCCTAATGCTTTGTTTGTAAGTTTGTTTGGGTAGCTACTATTGCATAGCGACACTCATTGAGTACCGCGTGTCTCACGTAATTCAAGTCATGTGATCGCGACGCGACGCGGTTCAGTTCCCACGATGGCGCCTCGCGGAATCAAACTCCCCCTTCACGTTTCCGTCACAGGCACTGTCTCGTCCCTGCTCCCTCCCGTCTCCCTCTTCCTAGGCAACCACGACCACCACGACCTCAAGCACGATGACCAAGGCCTCTCTTATACCCGCCTCTGCGCCCACATCCCCGGTCGTCCACCGTAACAAGCAAAATCATCCCCCGACGACCCCTCAACGCCCTCTCCATCACTCCATAAGCGCACGGCATTATGCCTCTCCATTCACCCCCGCGACCCCCGTCTCGAACCCTTACACGCCTCTCGGCCTTCGCTCTTTCTCTTCTAACGGCTCCAGTATCGCGACACCTGCATCCGCTGCTGCCGCAAGACGGCGCAACTTGAGCCTGTCCCTATCTCCCCCTGATTTGCAAGTAAACGCACACCCTGCCAACCGCAGCTTGGCCGATATCGCTCAGAACTGGAGGACGCGAGCGAATGAAAATGGTATCAAGGTTAGCCCTGGAGATGAGTCCAAGTTTCAACGTGAGTATATGCGCAATTTAAACCGCTTGTTGTCGGGCTCCCGTGGCGACCAACTTATCCCTACCGTTGTTCATGGCGCTGATGCTATAAAACTTCCAGTCGATGATTGTAGCATGTCCGAACTCAGCCAAGCTTCAATAGATGAATGTATGCGCTACTCAGTGTTTGTCCCGCCCAGATATCTGACGACATTCGCAGCTCTTCTCCCAGCCCCCTTCCTCTCGAGCCAACGTCGCGCCCGCGCTATGTCTCACGCCCAGGCGCCGCTCCTCCCTGTTGTGGACAATATCCAACTCGGCGGCACCCCCAACCGTTCGGTGCCGATTGGTATCTCAACACCCCTCCTCCCCAGCCTGGGTATCGACTTCGGGGAAGCGTCACCGACCTGCGCATACCCGCCGGCGCCCTACATTCGAGCAGGTGAGTACCACTGTAGATTTTCCCTCTGCATTGTACCTATATGCGCCCGTTTTGCGCCCCCAGACGTCGGAGTTGTACAACATAGACGAAGACGACTACGCGCCCTATCCCAACGCCTTCTCTCCGCCCGCGCATTCCCAAACACTCCCTCTTTCCTTGAACGACCCTTTCAACACTTCCAACATCTCGCTGTCAGCCCTTCGACATCTCCGAGCCCGTTCAATTCTACGAGACACCGCATACATCCCGCCGCCTTCCCAGCAATACCCCGCGCCTTCAGCGTCCAAGTGTTCAGTGTGTGGGCTCATCAAAGGCTCCATCGCTGTTCTTAAGCCTTGCGCTCATCCACTGTGCTCGACCTGCCTCACGAGTGCACTCAACATCGTCGGTGAGAAGGACATGGAGTGCGCGATGTGCCATGCCAAAGTGGACGACTTCACCCTGTGCAAGAACAGCCCCGAGTCCAGGCTACCTGCTCCTTCTGAAATGAAGCTCCAGCGTATCATCGAAGAATGCAACGAATATGAGGAGTTCGACAGCGGCATCGGTCTTCTGCCCAGCGCCTTCAGTGGGACCAACGTCGGCGACATGGGCCTCTTCGAGGACGACGAGTTTTTTATGGACCGTGCGCAGGGCACTTCGACTCCTGTTGCGATGTCTCGGGCATTCCAGGAGAGCAAGATATCAGAGCGTGTTGTCTTGCGTATCGACAATGTCCCTTGGGTGCGTTCATACTTGTCCCTTTCATGGTTGTTTAACCTAACCCGGTGATCAAGGACATCACACCTCCTGCTATTGCAGCATGGCTCAAGCATCCGGTGGAGCGTGTCCATGTTCTATTGGACCGTAAGGGCAAAACCTTGAGCCACGCCTTCGCCGAGATGTCGACGAAGAAGCTGCGAAGGCGGCCCTGCGTACGTCTCAGAACTCGGTTCTAGGTAAGGGCAAGCGTGCTCGTGGCGTTACCGTCACTCGGAGCAGCCAGGAGGAGCTCATGCGGGCTGTACGTCTTCGATTTCACTGAGGTGTCTGGCTGGATCTCATCATCGGTTATAGTTATTCCCCTCGTGGCAAGGCAACTTTGACGGCTCTAGGCCTTCACTTGCCGGCCTCAGCAACGAGCATGTTATCTCTACCCTTCAACGTGGCCTTGTCTCTGAGACTGAGCTCAACTCTCTTCTTCACCTCATCAAGGCTCCAGACGTGAGTACCGCCCATAACACACCGTTCTCGCTCTGATGGTTGCGCACAGAGCCACTTCCTCAAAGTTCCGTCTCTGCCATTCTACTCCTTGATCAGCATTCTGTCCAAGTTCCCCGCCGATGACGATAGCCGAGTCTTCTGGTCCGGCAACATGCGAGATTCCCTTTATGGTAAGTCTCTCGTATTGTACAATGACATCATACCATGAAGGCTCATGCTCGTCTCTAGAAATCACAAATGGTAAGCCGCATTGCGTCTGGGTACACTGTTCCTTAATTACTCTTCACCCAGCGGCCGTTCACATTTTGGTTGCCCGCATTGAGGAGAACCCGCTTTCGGACTGGGGTGTTCTGCTCAAGGATATCGTTCGTGCGGCTCTCAGCTGCCGAGGTGAGTGATGATGTCATCCACCTGACTCATTTGACTGAGCGCCGTCGTTCTAGCTTTTACTCGGAGCAGATGAACAAGCTCACGGACGTCCTCGAGCCACTGTTCCTCAGGCTACCTCTTCCCCTCCCCAGTCTCCGAAGTCTCGCGGCTCTGCCTCCAGCAGCAGGGCGTCGATGCGCAGTGGAAGGGCAAGCCAGTCCCCAGCGGGTCTGCCACCGCATGCGTACGGACATCTGGCAAAAGAATTTGGGGTTGATCCCCTCGTCGTCGAAGCGCTTGCGCAGCGGCTCTCCTCCATTCACTGATCACCCGGTCACACTTTCGTCCATGCTGTCCTCTGTTGTCCACGCACCATGCACTCCTGGCTATCTTCTGTTTGTCGTTCCGGATGGACCGTAGTTCTTTAAAATTAAGCATAAGTTCTCATCACGACTCTCCCGACTGGTCGTTGGATCCGGAACCGTTTGTACGAAGCTCTCCTCCTTCGCTCTGTCGCTATGTTGATCGTAACGCGCCTTAGACCTCCGTATCCCATGTTCGTACCGTACATCGTCGCTTGTGTTTTGCTCTCGGCTTTCGCGCTGTTGTCCGTCCCCTCCCCTCGCATGGTTCCGCCGTCCCCAGCTTCGTGGCCTCGTATGTGTATGAATCCCCGGGCCCTCCCCTTCCCGTTATCGCTGTATTACCTGCAATGAACGTCTTGTGGACCTTGTACTAGGCGCGTGCGATGTGGGCTGCGCACCACGAGGACTGGTGCCGAAGTGCCTCGAGGTGAACTCGCCCTGCTTACTTGGGTTCATCGTACCATTGCCCTAATTCGATGTTTCACATAGGTCAGAAGGACCCATGCCGACAGCTTACGGAAACGTTCTGCTGCCCTGCAGCGGCGGCAAGCGCCAGTGCGTACTTCTCAGACAAGGACGCACCTTTCGTGCGTGTTAGGACACCATATCGATGGAGCTTCTCCTCGAGGCGGTGAGGGCGAAGGCGCTTGCGTTCACCGCCATCCGGTGGAGGACGACACCAATGTGCGAACTCTATCCCTGTTGTCTTAGCGAATGGCGCACTCGCTCGGCTCGAGGGCGGATTGCTTGGAGCTAGTAGGTCCTGGGCTTCTAGCGGGCACGACGATGACACGCAGATGACAAGTTGCAACGGCGAATCACCAGCACGGAGCGCCGCCACCAAGAGATGATCTGAGCAATGCAATATGTCGGTGCATGGCCTCGTCGCTCCCTGGACTATGACTTACTGGTCACTTTACAGGCATATTGGCGGGCACGGCGGCCCGGTGGACGGCGCGTTCAGGCGCCTTTTTCATGGCGGCCTCCTCTCCGCGGGAGTCGGGACTGTCGCCTCACACGATAAGCTTGCTTCGGGTGTTCATCCAGATATCCGTACCGAGTACGCGCACCGCCTCCCAGAGTCGATCGGGTCGCACGTCGCCTCCTGGCCACCCCGCTCTCATGCGGTCCGCTCGCGTGGGCGCATGCAGGAGCCGCGTCACCTGGCACAGCAGTGCACCATGTCCGGCTTTTGCATTGGTGATAACCGCACCCTCGGACGCCGGGCGTCGCGGACTTTGGCGTCAGTCCTTCTCCCGACAGACGTGAGGTACGTCGGTCGCGCCCACGTCGATGGGGGCGGCGTAGCATCTTACGTCGTCGCGCGTGTGGGCAGACTCCTAGGGTTCTGTCACCTCCATCCCGACGCCCGACCTTCGCACCAGCGTGCGCGTCCGTGCGGCACCAAGAGTGGGGTAGATGACCCTGCGAAAACATGGTTAAGGGCCGTGGACTTCGCACGAACGTCGACTCGCCAGGCGCGCGCCGGAAGGTTGGGCGCGAGGTCGGCGATATCTGTCGACTCTTGGACCCTGAGCGAGCTGAAGACGCGTGCAAGAATGCAATGCGCGTCCAGGGCTCAGGTGAGCCAACTGTCGTGGGCGTCACAACGTCGCTCGGCGGCCCGCCGGAGATGAGCGCGATGAGTGGCGCGGGGGTGCGGAAGCCAGGTACGACCACAGAACATCGTTCCCGCCCGCGGATGCGCGCTTGGGCCGGCGGTTTCTGACGCACGTCCGCGCAATAGATGCGAATGAAAGAGGTGATAGCGTCATATTCATTGATAGACAATCTCGGGAGAGTCGCGACCACGCCTTGTTCCTCTACGGGACCTTCCCACGTCCATGGCGTTTGGGCCACCTGCGTCCGTGAGCCGTATTCTCATTCCTCCCAAGGCCCCCTACCCATGATCAACTGACAATCAACACCAGCCCCAGCGTCGGCCGCACCGCGTGGCGTCTCCCTTGTTCACATGCTGTCGCCGCCGAGTCCGTAGACTGGGCTGCGATCTTCAGGGTTACTTCTCCAGGGCTTCAGTCCAGGTCTCCGCGGCGTGGGGTGCGCGTGCGCCGTGCGCCGTGCGCCCCCCAGTGCATCTGTCTTCGCTGTGACCCCGGGCGGGCCTCGCTTCCGCACCGTGTCGGACATGAGCCTCGTATCGGGTCGCGGTCGGCGCGCTCTTCACCGCGGAGTCGGCAGCGGAGGCTCGATGGCATCTCCACGTCTTCGGAGGTCTTGGCCCTCAAGCATATTCCGTGCTCGACGCCGGACTTTCTTGCCTTCGCCGACGGTCTGGGAGGCCTAAAAGTACCCCAGAGCGCGCCGGTCCCACTGCCGCGCTCGGCGGGGCAGTGGGCGGGAGTGCACGGATGCCGTCGCATCGCGCATGGTTGCGGTGTGTACGCGCGGGCCGCACAAAGTAGGGGCCACGCCGGGGCCTCCGTTTTGCTGGGGTATTTCTGGGAGCTGTTCATACGGTCGAGAATCTACGTGCAGTCAGAAAAAGCATTTCTATGGGCGAGAGAAAGCCTACTTGTCGCACTCTCGGCGTTAATGCGGCGCTAGAAAGACGGAAGGCCGCCCGGGTTGCCGGGCCGTTTGAAGCCTCCGCGTTCCGGTGGATGTGGGCGAGACGTAAGAGCGAGGGCCGAAGTACGCGGGTCCGAGGACCCGGACGCGAAGGCGAAGGTGGGGGGTGGATGGGTAGCGGTGGGGGAGGGGAACGGCGATGCAGAGCGAGTCTACTGAGGCATCCGGGGGAATCCCGCGCGAAGAGTTATGTACCGTCCGCCGCGACGTTCCACACACGCCCCGGCGCCAGCGGGCCACGCCCGAGCCGCACGTCCCCCGTTCTTCGTCGTTCTCCGCCGCTACGGACCACAAAGTGGTGCTCCCGCACGAGGATCGGCGGAGGTCGCCGCCCGAGGGTGCGTTCGTACGGTCCTCGCTGCGTCGTGCGTGCGGTTTGCGATGCCGCGAGCGCGCCCGCGCGCGCGGCGACACCCATTCTCCGTGTCTTCGAACACCTGGCGAGGGCGCGAACGCGCGTGTTTCGTGTGATACGCGGCGTCGCCGTGCCGAAGAGAATGGTTACTTGGGCGGTGTGCGGGTTCTGGCAGGGAGCAGGTCCCCTTCCAAGTGTCGGAGGCACGGTGCGCGTGGGTGCGGCGGCGTCGACGGAGCGCGGATCGTGGTGGGGATTCGAGGGCGGAGATGTTCAGAGGCCGTCTGGCTGTGCCCTGTGCCCAGGGGTGCGTGCAAACGTACAGTAACTCTTCGTAGACTTGTGCGAGTTGGGTGGTTGTGCGCTTAATTAATGAGCGGAGGGCCTGTTTTTGGGGTGCAGTGATTCGAGAATGTGTATTGGGAGGACAGCGATAGTAACGAGATGCGAAGTCGAACGTTCTAGCAAATAAAAGAGCAGTGAGGGCTACAGAAACTGGAGAGGCATGATGAATATGCTACAATAACGGAGACGATGGAGGATTTCGGTAGTCGAGGCTGGAATTTTGCGCTGTACGGTCGCAGTTGCCGCGCTGCCCAAATCCACTCTGCCTGCATCGCGAGAGAAACAGAGAAGGGGAATCTTGTATGGGGACAGGTTCGCTCAACACCTGTGGCACCGAATCAGCAAGGCTCCTCGCGCATCCACGGAGGGGGCACCCGACGCACCAAGTGTTGCTGTCCTGCGACCTCCGCCCGCGTAGCTCGACGGCTGCAGCGCGTACCCGTGCTGCGCCTGTGGTGCCGGCGCTGGTGGTGCCGCCTGCTCGTGCGCGCTGGTGCGCCCGCCGCTCCTCCTCCTCCCGTCGGCCTGCGCCTGCTGCAGCTTCCGCGCGAGCACGGGGCAACCCGTGTTCATGTGCCGCCGGAGCGTGTCCCGGCGCGCGAACGCGTTCCCGCAGTGCTCGCAGTGCTCCTTCATGCTCTTCAGGTGGCACTCCGCGATGTGCTTCGGGATGTTCTCGAACAGCATCTTCTCCGCGCGGCACGGGCCCCAGCGGCACTCGCTCTGCGTGCCGCGCGCGCCCGCGTCGGCGTGGTGCGTCCGGAAGTGCCGGCGCACGCCCGGGTGGGAGAGGTCGTCGAGCGCGACGTTGCAGCCGTTCCACTCGCAGCGGCGGGTGCTGGCGGGCGGGGCGAGGGGCGGATAGGCGGGCGGGGCGAAGTCGAGGCGCGCGGCGGTGGGCGCGGTGGACGCGAGGGGTACGCCATGGAGGGGTGCATGAGGGCGGTGTAGGACGTCGAGTCCGAGCCGTGGGGCGAAGGTGGGGGCGGGGGCGACGGGGTGGGGGACATTTTTGTAGGCTGGGGCGTAGGACCAGCAGGGGGACGAGGTGGTTGCGGTCCTGGGCGATGGTGGTGGACGGCAGCCTGCGAGATGTTAAGCCAGAGCGAGCGCTCGCGAGCAAGGGTGGTACTTACGTGTTGCATTGGCTGTACTCGGGCAGGTCATAGTACACCTGCGCGTCACCTCGAGGCTGGTGGACGTTCGTGCCTCGATCATAGTTTGAGTAATGCCCCGATTGGTATCAATCCCGTGTACATGCGTCTGTTTGAGGCGGGTCACTGACAACGCCACCACGCGTGAGTGATAGTTAAGGAATGTTTGAGGGGTACTTACTACGGAGGTACCGATACTGGGTGGATGTGAGCATGTTCATTGAAGTTCGGGTAGAGACGCGCGAAAGCGAGCGATGTCTAGGTGAAGTGGGAGCCGGGACCGATGATGACCTCTGGGACCCAGCGAGTACTTATGTGTCCCGGCGATGGTTGGGCCATCAGGGGGGCTTCGCTGCACGATGCGCATAGCATCTCATCCGGATGTGACTTTCGTTCAGAGCGCCGGCTTCTGCTGCAAGAACAGCCGCGATCCCGTGTAATCTCGGAGTCCGCCTGAACACCGTCCATCTAGCAGGTTCCTATGGACAGCAGAAGACTTGGAGTGCCGCATGACGCTGTCCCAGCCCCGACCCATCGGCGTGCGTGCCTAGTTTTGCCAGGCGGCAGGACGTGAGGCCCGTCGACCGGTTAATGTGGACGGCTCACCTGAACATAACGTCCAGAGGACAGTTTGAGTTGTGCGAACCGAAATAGGACTGCCCCGGAACACTGCCGCGAAAAAGAACAAGGAGGGAGAGGCGCCAAGCTGGAAGGTCGAGGTATCCAGATAGAGGGACACGCCCCTTCGGCGCTTAACGGAGCTGCGCGTCTGCTCATGGACCCTGCGCCGCATGATTCAATCGAGGTCATAGAGCATCGCCTGTACTGCACAATGCCATCGATGGGGGACACATACCAGAGCATATCCTGGTCTATGACCTGCAGCATGCCTTTGGTGAGGTGGCGGCGAGGTGGGTGGCGGGAGCGGTCTGTCGGGGGCGGCAAAAGCTCTCGCGTCACTGGATGGCGCTTCCATGACCGGGAAGGAGGGTGGGAAGACATAGATACTAGAAAGCCGGGCTACACTCGCGGGATCGGCTGCGACGCGCGGGCGAATCCCGCGCAGCGACAGCGATCCGCCCGCACCAAGGAGGGGTGGAATGGACGCCGATTGCCGGGACGCGCGAAGAGTACGCACCATCTTGCCTATGGCGAACGAACGACGCCGCCCGAGGTGGCAAGAGCAAGGAGGAGGGTCCGGCGAGAGACGTGCCTGCCTGGAGCGCACAGCAAGAGACCGGCTCAGGAGGCCGCCCGCCTCCGCCAAGAGCGCGCGCCTACTTGTCCGAAGGCCCGCGAAGCCACTCTTCTTGTGGTTCCCTCCAGAAACGCTGCCGTCATGAAACCGCTGAAAGCCCCAGCACCCTCCGCTCGGTCTCAGCAGGCCTCGGATGATGCCATAGGTACGATGAGCCGTCGGAGCTCCGTGGATGTTCTGGGCCCGCGAGTCGCGAAAATTATTGACACGAATGGCGCGTCGAATTAATGGTGACGGAATCCGAAGCCAGACGTTGGGCAGTGGTCAAGATCTTGTCCTGTGTGGTCCATGTCAGCCGGTCTCAAAGTATACCCGCGACGGAGGAACATGGCGCGCGTCCCGCAAAAAGGCGCACCTTGTCCTGGCTCTAGGCATGAAAAATTTAGCATCCTGTGCAATAAACAAGAAGATCCACTGAGCACTGACAGATCTATTGCAATCTGATCTTGCGGCGTCGGTATGTCTATGCTTGTCCGTAATGCCAGCTGGCTGCTTTACTACGATCACGAGGTCCGGTCTTCTATTCTCACGCGCTACTCCGTCCCGAGCGCCGGTGGAAGTGCTCGATATAAACGAGGAACGGAAAAGCGGGACCTACCCCGCCGGGAGAAGAGTGGGAAGGGCGGCCTCGGAGCCATGACTGAAGGCGCATTGGAAAGTGCTGCCTGCGATCTTCGTCGGAATGACGTACTCTCCGAACGACCAGGAGCGGAGAGTTGAAGGCTGGCGCCTGAGGCACCTCGACCATGATCGACGAGGAGTATCCGGATAGGGCCCTGGACAGAATTCAGCGTAGTGCTAGCAGCGAAGAGTACGGCGTGAGAAGCTTCCACGCGCGGACCGCCCATGGTCAGGCCTCAGGGCCGGTTCACCCGGACTGTCGTTGTGATGCCCGCCGTCACAGAATTGTGGGACTTCAAACCTCAGGCAGCCAGAACCTCGGGCAGGGCCAGCCCACTCCTCCAACGCACCGCCTGCGCATCACATGTGTGCATACAGGTGACAAATGCCAGCAAAAATGGATCCCATTTTGCCTTCAGGGAGCTGCAATGCATCAGTGCTCCAGCAGGCATATACGAATAAGAAGCCGAGGGGACGCGCCTGGCGTTGCCAAAGGCAAGAGACCCTGGCTTGGTCCGCATCGCGGAACGCTGACTAACGTGCAGCGCATACGGGGTTCTCCAGTAGCCGGCTATCCTGCTCACAGGCTACAGCGCGCATCGTGAGTTATCGATGATGTTGAAACAATCGCAGAGGCGCTAACCTTGAGCATGATCAACAGGATCGCGGTGCTGTGATGAATGGACGCTGAGGAAGAGGAGCAACCGCGGCGACCTCGGGTGGTGAGTAGCAGAACGCACACGTAACGCTTACGTGGCCAAAATGACGAGTGTGCGAAATACTGCGGGCCGAGGTTCCGCGCGCGGAGTGCGAAAAGTTCAATCGGAGCTGATCATGAGGAGAACGCAGCGGCTTCTTCCGGACCCGGCCGGGTTTCCGCTCCTAACGCCGCTTCCAGCCCAGGTGGCCCGCGTCACCTCTCTCAGTCTGCCAGGATTGAGCCAGCCTGTGTCGTTGCTAGGCTCACGCCCGACCTCACGTCGACCTCACGTTTCTCACCGAAGCGTGGGGTCGTCGCGCGCTGGCGTTGCTGCAGTCAATGTGATTTGCCCGTCGTGCGCGTCCGGAGGCCAACCCTCCGGTCGCAGTGGGCCCTGCGCGCCTGCGCGCACTGTTCAATGGCGAGATCGAACCCGACTTCCTACCATCAGGAGCAGAGCGCAACTTCAAACCCCAGACTCACTACAGCTGCCTCGCAGGCCCTCCCCCCGGACGTGAGACGGCCGGGTGCAGCGACGATGCGCCCGTGGGGAGCCAGCTCGGCGGATTGTGATCAGATCCAGGGGCGTCGCGTCGCCCCCGCTTCCGTTTGGACATTGATTTCGCCATCGCAGGGCCCGCGTCGCTCGGGGGGCGCGAGTCGACGCTCGCCGGGCGCCCCGCGCCCCGCGCAATCGCAAATTCGGCACGATCGAACGCGTCCGCCGGTGGGCGGTGGTGGGCTGCGCCGGACGCAACGACGTTCAACGTAGTGCGTGTTAGCCGACCCCGCGGGGGACGCCGGCGGTCGATCACACACCTAGGCTGCGCGCCGGCCGGCGGCAGGACCAATTGTAGGTAAGTGTGTAGTTTCAGGACCGAGCGAGCTCGGACCGCACCATCGGGGTGTGCGATGCGAGGGCGATCCCTCTCGCCTGTGTCGCGCCTTCGGCAGCCCTACATACAGCTTACGCTGTTGCTAGATGATGCACTTTGGCGAGCGGGTGTGTCCTCGCACCATAACAAGTGAAGTTAACGTCATGCGACAACAAACACTCAAAGACGTTGCAGCCGCAAAAGCACCTTGAAGTCGCGCCGGCAACCAACACCGCTACTAGGAGAAGGGCAGCCTAACGCGCCAGAAGGCTGTCCATGACATTAGCGAGGACAAAGTTGAGTCTCCGTGTCGACATCCATCTCGGGTCCTTGTCGGACGACCGCAAGCGGTGCATCAGGATTCAGATTCGTTTCCCCATCCCCCCGAGTCCCCACTCGCCAAACGGCCCACGCCTCCGAGGTCGCCCACACCTGGCCACTCTCCTCATCCGAAGGCGCAGGAGAAGAACCCGCAGGAGACAGGTCTCACAGGCACCCGCACAGGACACCGCGGACAGACACGATCCCGCCGCGAGAACGTGGAGGTCCGCGTCTGGCTTGGAGCTGGCCCTGGTGATGGAAGACGTCAACCACAACCACAACCACACGACGCAAGCCGTCAAATTCCCGCGAACGTAATCCTGCGCCCGGGCGCGGGCGCGGGCGCGCTGCCCACTTTTCGACGCTCGTGCTCATCCGCGGGCGCGCGGTCTCCTGAAGCACCCCCGAGCCCGCCATCTGCGTCGGCCCGCCGACGACGGGGTCGCGCCCACGCTGCGCCAGGCTCGTCGTGGGACGACAGCCTGATGGTGCCATGCATTTCCACACACTTACGTGGGAGCACGACACCGGAGCTTGAAGGCGGCGGTGGGTCAGACAAATTCACTCGCGCGAGCTCAACGTGGCCGACGACCGGCGTCGTGCAGCGCGAAATACGGCCGCGTACCGGTGTTTCCGCGTCCTCCTCTCAGCTTCCTGGCACCCCGGAATACCAGGCAGTTTCGATCGACGCGGTGTCGTCGCGTACTTTCACTTTCATTTTAGCAAGCTTAAGCATATACAGTTTCCCAACATTTGTGCGCGGCGCGTCCTGAGGCCGCATCTCGTGCCCGTCCATCTCGCACCAGCACGCAGCGGCACGAGCATCCGCCACCGACATCACCCCGGCCGCCAGTGCAGATCTCGGCGCGGGCCAGGGGGGCCCGGGGAGGGGTAGAAATCCAGAGTCTAGAGGCGGGCGGGATCCGTCCACGACCACACGTACAGCCCGCACGTCCCGTCTGCGGCCCGCCAGGCGAACACAGCGGTGCCCGTCGATCACCGATTCGCTCCCCCAGGGCCCATGGTGGACGGCCACCGTCCACAATCCCGCAATCCCACCATCCCGCAATCTGCAATCCGCAATCTGAAATCCACATGACGCTAGCTGCCGCAGAACGCGGGTCGGTCACCGCGTGGCGGGCCAGAGGAGCGGCTCAGCAGGTGAACTCGTGAACTGGTGATGGGCACCGACGCCGGCACCGACGGCGCCACCCAAGTTCCTGCAGCGAGTCCGTCGACGGGTGCGTGGGTGGGCTCATTGCTGAATATTCAATATTCAACGGTCGCCTGGCCACGGCCCCGCCCCGCCCCGCCGCGACCTCGAACTCGAACTCGAACTCGAACTCGACCGCTGCTGCTGCACGTCCGCACGTCTGCACACCTCGGCAGCTCTGGTGACGTTGGTATCGAAGCGGCGGTCGGACACCCGGCTAACCAGGTTCGGTTCGCGAGGGCGAGGCGCGAGCTCAGCTGCGTGCGTGCGAGCGCGGAGGCGGAGGCGGGGGGGAGTTTGCGCGGGGGGTGCGCGCACGTACGTCAAGCTGAAGCGAGCCAAGCCGACGTCGGTGCTCGTTTGGCGCGAGCGCGTCTCCCCATCGGCGCAGGAAGGCGAGTCTGCGGAGCCGGGGCGGCCCACAGCGCCGCGCGAAGAGAGCAGAGAAGACTCGAGATACGCGCGCAGAAGGCCCCGACGCGGGTTGCAGCGTAGACGCGACGTTCGAGGCCCGGCACGCCCGTGGCGTGGTACTCGGATCGTCTCTGGCACCAGTCTTGAACGTTGAACGCACACTCAGCAGTAGCATCAGACGGCGCGCGCGCGAGAGGGAGAGAGAGAGGCGGACGAGCACGAGTCCTGTTGCGCGCGGTAAGACTACTTAATACACGAGGGTAGGAGAGAGAGCTATATGATACAACTGTAACGATGCAGAACCCCGAGACGCCTGACGAGGCGACGCCTCCGGGAGGTGCACCGACCGACGGCGGTGTCCATCTTCTACGCCCGCCCCGACGCGTCCCGCAGGCGGCGCGGCGAGACGGGACGTATCCGAACACCCTGGCGGTTTTGTTTACCCAGGGATGCGAGCGGGGATGCGAGGGTACGAGGGGAGGGCGGGCGCGGGATGATAGGGGGAAGTCGTAAGCGTAAGCGTAGCGTAGTGGAGAGCGGCGGCGGCGGGAGCCCAGGGAGACGACAGCGGCGAATAGTTAGCGAGCGGGACCTGGAGACCGAGTTACGAGGCTGTACGGGTTCGTATAGGGGGGCGCGACGGTCCAGTAAACGGCAGATAGAGTAGAGGTGGTCAAGAAAGGACAGAGGGGGTTAAGGGCGGCGGCGGCGGCGGATGCGCACAGCGCGAGCCACGAGCCTCGGAGCTGCCCAAGCCTGCAAACAAAGAGAACGCGAGGGGGGTAAGCGCACCGTCCGAAAGGCCCCCTAGCAGGGAAACGCACAGGAAGAGCAATCCCAGCGAGCGAGCAACCCACAGGCCCCAGAGCTCCCGGCACGAGTTTGGCCTCGAGCAGCGAGCTCCGCAGCACCCCGATGCGCGCTCACGGGCTCGAGCCCGGGCTCGAACCCGAGCTGTAACCCGAGCCAGGCGTCGAGGGGGCCTTCGCGCCCGGGCGCGCGTGGCGCTCGGCGTGCGCGCGCTGCGCCTGGGGCGAGTTCGGGCAGAAGCCTTTGATATGTCGGGAGAGCGTGTCGGCGCGGGCGAAGTCGGCGCCGCAGTACTGGCACTGCTTCGTCATGTTGCGGAGGTGGCACTCGGCGATGTGCTTCCCGAACGAGGAGGGGAACATGTCCTTGCCGCAGCCGCGCACGCCCCAGACGCACGCGCCGCGCGTGTGGTTGTCGGACACGAGCACGTCGTGGTGCGTGCGCAGGTGGCGCGCGATCCCGGACGGGGACGGGTCGTCGATCGGGATCCCGCAGCGCGCGCCGGGGGCGCCCCATTCGCACTGCGCTTGCCGTTTTGAGGACGCGGACGCGGGCGCGGCGGCGGGGTACGCGAAGGGCGCGAGGGAGGAGAGCGCGGAGTGAGAGTGGGGCGGGCAATAGGCAGAGTGCTCGGAGGGGTAGGCGCGGTAGCCGTTCGCAGGTGCAGGAGGCGAGAAGTGCATCGAGGGCTGAGCGTAGTAGTCGCCAGAGCGCGGGTAACGCGAGGAGTGGTCAGGAGCGCCGAAGTCCTCCATGTAGTCGAACGGGGTCTGGGTGCGCGGTTCACTGCAGGGAGGAAGGCGGTGGACGCGTCGGGGTGAGCGGCGAGGGGAGAGGGGACGTCGGGGGATGGTACGTACTGAGAGGACCAGCCGACGCGGTCGGAGGCTCCCTGGGTGCCGTACGGTGAGAGAGGGCTGCCAGATGCGCGTCAATTGTGGTTCGTGACGATGAGGGTTGCGGTCTGGACTCACGACGAGGCCGCGAGGCCATTGTAGTGGTCTGCGCGGAACGACTGGGCACTCGCGGTGGAGGAAGGGAAAGGGCTGAGGAGGAGCGGGGCGTACATGAGTGGTGGTGCCGCGAGAGGGAGAGGGACGCGTACCTGGGAGCGGGGAAAGCGTGGTGCGAGCTAGGGCAGGGGAGCAGTGAGACAGAGCAGGCTAGCCGTGCACCGAGGACGGCGTACCTGTACGGGGGGGCGAGGGAGGAGTGTCGGCGACGGTCGGCGTCGGCGTCGAAGAGGGAGTGGGAGTGGGAGTGGGACATGACGGCGGAGGAGTGCATGGAGGCGGGCCGGGGGTGGCGGAGGGAGGAGGAGGAGAGGGACGGGCGGCGGGGGAGAAGTGCCTTCGCGGGTTGGTGCGAGGGCTTTATGAGGGACGCGCCGATGGATGATGGCGATCCAGTCGAGGACGAGGAGCGGGAGGAGGGGAAAGCGGTGCCCACAGGCCGTGGGCGGAGGACTCAAGGGGGAAAGCAGTCCGAACCTAGCCAGGACAAATCATATTCATTTGCGCACGCGCGTCACCGTGATGGGGGTTCGCGTCGCCGGCGAATAAGCGCAGATCTCGCCTCCGCCAGCTCCGGCGCCGGCGCCGACGCCTGCTCCTCCGGCTCCGTGTCTCAAGCAGCGAGGAGCCCGCGTCCTATCGCGGCTTTCGATCTCTTCGCAGGACGAAGACCGATGGCTGCCGATGCGCCAGATCAGGGTGCGCAGAAACTACGCTCTGAGTCACCGCGTGCGAAGATGCGAGGTCGTCGGCGAGAGCACGATCGGGTGCGGGTTACCTGCAGACGGGGCGACAATTCGCGCAGACGAGGCTCAACTGTGCACCCTCTGTGCACTGTAAATCGCATCGATAGAGGCGGTCCCATAGCCACGAGCAGACCAAGATCCCAAAGCTGCAACGAGTACGAGTACAGGGCCTCGAGGGCCACAGGCTGGCAGCACGCTCGGTAGACCGGTGCAGACCCCAAAGTACAGGCTAGAGACTAGTGTAAGAACGATTGATGGAGTGCCTGCGAGACGGGTGCGAGCACGAAGTCGAGGAGGGAAGGCGACAGGGACGGCGAACAGCGAGGCCTGCCCGTCGGCAAGAGATGAGGGAACAGGTCCAAGGAGAGCCAGGCTTGGCGCGTGCCGTTGCGGAGCCCGGCACAGCTGTCGCCTCCCCGCTGATGGATCGGCCCCACGCTGGTGCTGCCCACGGCGGCTGTATACTGCCCACCTTGGCGCGATTCCGATCGCACTCCTCCATGGTGTCCGGGTGCGTGCGCATACCACTTTCTGGTCTCTGCTGCGCGATCTGCACGCGCGAGACTTTGGTCCTAGGCTCGGAGTCGCGAGAGAACCCTCACAACCAAGTTCTATCCCCGAACGAATTCGACCTCTGGCTCAAAGCTCAAGGTGGCACAGATGGCCGTTGAGTGCACGCGCGCACACACACACACCACAACTTCTCCCGAACCCGCTCTTCGCTCCGCCGCCAGCCGGCGCATGCACCCGCATCACGTACGAACGCATCTGCAGCACCACTGGTCCCGTTGGCACAGTGGCGGGCGTTCGAACTTGGCCACGGTGGGGCTCCTGCGTGTGGATTGGGACCCCCAACCTGGAGCAGCGCCGGACTGAGCGGTGCTGATCGATCGCTCAAGCAGCCCCGTCGCCGCGGAATAATAATAATATCAACGGACGTCGGCTGCGCGTCGACAGGCGTGCGCGGCGGCCATCTCAGGGTGCCCACGCGCCCGTCCACGCGTTTCCGGTCCCTCCGTGGCCCATCGGAGGCAGCGTCACGACAGGCTCTCGTCCAGCGTCCTGCGCGCCGTGTTGACTGGGAGCCGGGCAGCCGCGGATCCCTCCGTGCGGATATCTGAATCGGCCAATGTTCACCCGTTCACGCTGCCACCGGCCGGGTTGATGAGATCAGGGACAGGTGCAGCTTGTTTGTCCGCACTGCACTGGCTGCCTGCACCGAGTCGGTGGCGGTATTGGTCTGTCGTCCAGAGTCGATGGAGGACACCCGGCGCTAGGCCTTCTCTGTTTCACGCCAATCTCTCAGGAGCCCGAGCCTCTGGTGCACAGCCTGCAGAATGCAGCATGATGCTCTAATACATAGCGAGAATTCACCCTAGCACTGGAGTCTGGCAGTGAGAGATGCGCCGGTCGTGCATACGTCGTCGGGCGCCCAGCGAGGGTGTGCCATCGGGCCCTAGCGCTCGCGCGCCGCCGGCCTGCTGGCACCCTGCGCTGGTCAACCCAATTTCGATGTGCGGTCTCCATCCCGCCCAAATCACTCAAACTACTGGCGGGTCGGGCGGACGATCATCCGCCCCGGCGCCCACCTGCTCTGCTAATATGACCTTTGCAACGCCTCCGTCGTGAAACCCGAGCCGAGGCCCCTGTCTGTGGGATGCCGTCGCCGCCGCCGCCGCCGTCGCCGTCGCCATCGCCCGGGCCCCGCGCCCGGCCCCTCTCAGCGGCGCGCATCGTGTGTGTGCCTGTGTGCGCCCCTCCTCGTCTCCCGCGAGCGAAGCCCGAGTACTCACCACGGGCGCGAACCTTGCGTGCACCGCGCGCGCGCGCGCGTCGACGTCCAGAGCCCGCTGACGCCGAACGACACTTCTCGAATTCGAGCCGGTGAATTTGGAAGCCTGTCCAACGCACGCAGGGCCCAACATGGCTCCCGCGATTCCCCTCGAGGCCGCGCCGACTCGCCCGCGCTCTTGGTCGTTCCTGCCCGCTCACGGTTCCGCGCTCCGTGCTGGGCGTGTAGAGCTGGGTTGAATTAAAGTTATCAACACACTCCATATAACGTGTTATATTGCCGTTAGTAACGGTTAAGGATCTAGGACCCCATATCGGATACTGTTATTTTCTAAAAACACCCCTGGGGCTCGGTCCGCAGGTCCGCGCGCCTAGACCGACACCGACTCGGTCAATGATGGAGGTCGTGGCAAAAGTTTCCAAGTGTGAAGCTATTGCTGCCCCAGGCTCGCACTGCTGTGCCCACAGACGAGTTCACGACCCGTACTTCGGTCCACGCGCCTCGCTCCAGCGCTCGGATACTTATGTATGACGGAGCCTGCCCGTGGCACTACAACGCCTCAAGGCCGCCCCAGAGATAGTACGCGATACAGCGGCGGCGGCGGCGGACTGTTTCTCCTCGCGGAGGTTGTGCGACGCGATCAAACACCGACTCTGGCATATCTGCCACGAAGGCGGGCCGCCGGAGCGGCGGCGCCCTGCACTGCAGAGGGCCCGTAACTGCAGTGCGGCGTCCCGAGCCCGCGCCGCGCCGGGGAGTGTGGAGTGGCCACCGACCTAAGTACGCCATAGAGCCCGGTCGGCGTTCAAGCAGCGGCGCTGGCGCAGACAGGGGGCATCAGAGTACTTCCAGAGAGCATCGCACGCGAGCATCGACTCGCGTCGACGCGATGATCGCGCGGGCTCCCATCTCCAGGTTTGCACGCCGGGGGAAAGGCCTGATCCGAGGCTAAACACCCGAGCACTGGCCTGCACTGGCAGCCCATTTCGCGTGATAGCCGTGTGATGAGTCTGAGTCCGAGGACGTCGCGGCCAGGCCTGTGCTACGTAGCGAGGCCGATCGGGCTTTCACGTACACTGCCACCCGGGGAGGGTCGAGGGACAGGAAACCTTGCGCACGACTACCCCAGGTGTGCTAATCGGCCCACGCCCGCAGTCGTAGCGTCCGCTAGAGAATAAGTAGAGCTGCGTGCGCAATGCGCGGGCAGACGCACCTCACAACGGTGCCACTGTACGAAGTCCGGTGTCGAGTCACCGATCATGCACATATGTGGGGCGCAGGAACAGCGGGTGCGAGGTACCTGGGCCCGTACGCACACTACACCCGCGCAAGGACAAGCGGCGCGCGGCGCGCGATGACGGCAACGTTAACGCGTGAGCGGCGTCGAGCTCGTAAGTAGGATCTGATTCTCGCGCGGCGCGCGGTCCCGTGACTGCCAGGCACGTTCGGACGCGACGCTTTGAGCCCCAGAACGGAATCAAGCTCAAGGTCTGGTGGGAGTCTGGGACGGTGCGCGTGCGACGGGGGCAGAGCCGGCGTGCTGGGCACTGTACATGTGTGCGTGTGTGTAGCCCCCCCGGCTGCTGTGATCTGGTGGTGTGGGTGTGGTTCGGTGGGCGTCGGGGGGGTTGCGGCGGGCATCCTGTCGCTGCTTTTGGGCCTGCGAGCCCTTGGGCCCGTGGGGGGTGCCTATCATCGACATCCTCTGTCCATGCCTCTGGCCGGGTGCCGCAAGCGGGGGTGCAGGTGGCGATGACGCGTGTAGGCTTTGGACGAGGGCCGCGCAGGGTCTGAGCGCGCGCTCTGCGGCAGGCTGTGTCTTCGCGGGTGCCGCAGCTCTGCACGCTCGAGCGCTCGCCGCGGCGAACGAAAGACAGAAAGAGGATAGATAGACGGCGAGCTTCCAGGCGCGCCGTCGCGCCGCCCTGGCGATGCCTGATATTGCCACGACACACCGACGCGCGCGAGGCCCTAGGTCCTAGGTCCTTCCGAAGCCCGCGCCCGATAATGAACGAGAAGGACGGCGGTGCTGCGGTGGCCTGGAAGAGTCACCCGCGGTCACCTTCGCGCGCGCCGATTGGCCGCGAGACCGCCGACGGAGAGCGGACGAAGGCGGGAACGCGATCGAGGGAAGCTGAATGCGAGTACAGCTAGGCGCCCGCGTGCGCGCCGGCGGGACGGAGCCCATTGTCCCTCCCCTCGTGGACGGGCACGCGGCGGGGACGACAGCAACGCGCACGGAGCTTGTCTGCGGCTGCGGCGGGGGCGGGACGTAAGAGCAGGGGACGGGGGGCCTCGAGGCTGGCACGGCTCGCGTGCGCGTGTGTGGGGGAGGCTCGCCTCGATTCCTGCTTGCCGCGTTTGGACAGCGAGGATCGCGTCGAGAGCGCGCGGGATGCGGAAGGGAAGGGATGGGCGCGGTGTGGGGGTGGATAGGATTTTCGGTATCTTCCCACGGTCGGTTGCACCCGGAGTTGGAGCATTTGATCCGTCCTCCGCGCCCGCCGCCGAGCCCAGGCTGGCGAGTCAGTGGTTGCCCCTCCAAGACGTCCGCGTCCACTTCGCACGCGTCGCACTGCCCGTCGAGGAGCGTGTCCTCCGCGGTGTACTGCAGGCGCGGGCCCCCTCCCCCCTGGCCCCAGACGGCGGCTCGTGTGGCCCGGCTAGAAGGGGCGATACTACGTCGTGCGCGCATCGAACTTACCGGGAGAGAGGGTGATCGAGGGGCGTGCACCTTTCATGATCAAGTTTTGCTCCCGGCCTCTTCTCGCGACAAGGGGCGTGTCGAGCGCGTCGAGCGGGCTCGAACGTGGCGTCGAGAGCCTGAGATGTCTCGGGTGTTGCGATTCTGACTGATGATCGAGAAGCGTGCATCGGCTCAGCGCTGAAGGAAGTTCGAGCGTCGAACCTGAGTAGATTGCACTGTTTAACGGCATCTTGTGCGTGAGCCGCATAAAGCCCTAATGACCGGTGCGTTTTCGAGAGATCGAAGTGCACAGCGCCGTGCACGGCCGCCGTGCAGGACCCGATAGAACCAAAGGGTCCCCCTTCAAACGCCACGGGCGGACGCTCACCGGCCTATGCGGGTCCAAAAGGGAGTTGCGTATGTCATCCAGAACGCAGTCCTGCCAGGGACGAGTCGACCACGTCGGCTCACACGACCCGGGTCGGCGGAGCACTCGCGAGCCCCGCTAGTTGCCGCACCTCCGCATGGCGGTGCGGGCAGCGGTGCACGGCAGCGCGCGTCCACCCCGCCCGCCACGGTGTACGGTGTACGGTGCATCTCCCGGCCACACGTGGCTAAGACACCGTCGACTGCTCTGGGAGGCGAGCACACGCCGCTGCGGTGGCTGCGCTCGGTCCTTGTGCCTGTCCAACGCGCGCGTCCCGTGTGCCCGGGCGAACCTGCTTGGTTAAGTGCGCGATTGCGGGGGGGCCCCACCGCGCGCACGGAGGGTTCAAACGTTCGATCCTAGCCCCGTCATGTGAGCACCCTCGCATGGGCTCACAGACCCCCACTGGCCGCTGTGGGCGAGGGTACGCCAGGGACCGGTGTGTGTGGGGTGCCGTCTTCGTCGCCATCGTGACTCGGCGACTCGAGGTGCCTGCCGCTTGCGGCTTATCGTCGACGTCTGCGAAGAGTGGCGCCGTTATCGGCGACGTTTGCTGCGGCGGTTGTCCGACTCTGCGGGGGCCGGGAGCTGGTGCCCGAGGTTCTTGGCATGCGTGTCTGGCCCATTAATCGGCGTCCGCGTGGTTAGTGACACGTTGGCCCGCTCGCCACTCGCCTCGGAGGAGGTAGTACATGTAGATGAGGCGAGGTGCGGAGGGGAGGCATGGGCGCGGCAGCGGCAGCGTGTTGGTAGAGCTTCTGGCAGATCGTCCGTTGGGAGCGGCGTGGAAGAGAGAAGACGGGAGAACGCAGTCGGAATAATTGTATTGAATGCACTGAGTGGGGTGTAAGATTAGGCAATGGCTCCGTCGGAGCTTGAGTATAGCATACACGTTATCTAGAGGGTCAACGGAGCATATGTTACACGCGGGATATAATAGGGGAAGAAAGCAAGAAGGCATATCGTTGGGGTTATAGTTCCGAGGATGGATACATAGTTCAGAGCGGGTGAAAGGGGATTCGATAATACGTACAAGTACCAAGACGAGCTCCGAGTTCTCTCGGAGAAAGGGGGAGAAAGACGGACGGAAGCGAGGCTCAGTAAAGGAGAAACCGCCACCGACAGGGAGACAGAGATGGCCCCCGAATGACGGCGGCAACCACTGGCACCCGCCGATAGACGGCCGGCGTCGTAACGATGACGGAGGGGCGGAAGTGGAGGGAGTGCCCACTCGCGCACCCCCGCGGCCGAGCCCGGCATTCAGGCAGCCACGCCGTCCTCTACGACACCGCGGAAGACGAAGGGGCGCAACGGACACGACGACGAGCACCCACCGCACAGCGACCGACCCGCGACCGCGCCGCCTCGGGCCCGCGCGGCGCGGCCGCTGACTCCGCCCTAGTTCTCCTCGCCGTACTCGGTGACACCGGCATCGGACCCGCCCGCAGGCGAGCGGCGGGAGCCCTGGCCTTGGCAGTAGAGCTGCTTGTGCCGGCGGAGGGAGTCCTCGCGGCAGAAACCCTTCTGGCATCCTCGCACCGCTTCCGGAGGTCTTGAGGTGGCAGGTCGCGATGTGCTTCCACATCCCCTTCGGCCGCACCGCGTCGGCCGCACGTGCGGCGCAGCGCCCCCCGGGCCCCCAGCGACAGGCGATCCGCGTCTCTTTGTCGGGCCCGGGGACGTTGTGCACCAGGCGCAGGTGCGCGCGGATGCCGCGGTTCGCGGAGTCGACGGACGCGCCGCACCCGTGCCACTCGCACCGCACATTGCCGTCCTGCTCGGCGGCGAGGTCGAACGGCCCGCCGTCGGCCACGGGGATGAGGGATGGGGTGTAGAAGGGCGGGAGCGCCGGCATCGAGGCCGAAGGGTAGAACGGCGGAGCGGCGGAGGGGAGAAGCGGCACAGGCGAGCCCGAGAAGTCTGCGAAGCGGCTGCCAGAGGGGTGGGCCCAGTGAGGAGGGTGCGAGTATCCGAACTCGTGCTGGGCTGGGCCAGGGAGACGGGACGACCCGTCCTCCGTCACGGGGTTATCCTGATATCCCCACGGTCCTATGGGCGGCTGGTCGAACTGGTCGTGGGCATGAGGGAAGTCGAAGGGGTGACCTTCGAGGCAACCGCTAGGATCGAAAGGGGTATACAATTCTCTAGAAGAGCGAAGTAATGAGCACGGGCGATAACATGTACAGCACAGACGTCGCAGCGTCAGGCAGATTGACGCCGACGTCAAGGGCACCTGAAGCTTCCCTCCAACACGGTATGCCGCATGCACGGCCTGTTGACGGGGTCGGGGTTCAGACAAAGCACTTACCGAGCGGAAACCTGGCGCATACTGGTGAAATCATAAGAGAGCATTGGGGAGAGGGAAGCAGGACGAAGAGAGACCGAGGGCAGAGCAAAGGGCAGAAGGGGATCCCTTGTGAGGGGGTGGGGGTGGATGCGATGGGCTGCCAGTTGGCCCTTCAAATACCATCCATCTCTGTCCGCTATCAACAGGGTTCGCAGGGTTCGATCACCTCTCACGTGGTGGTCAGCAATGTCGGCGCTCTAGGTGTCGCCTCGAGGGAGGAGTGTCATGTTTCCCGCCCAGACATCCGCTCAGGCTGCGGACAGAGGGCGAGGTGGGAAGGATGATCGGCGGAGCCGTGTGACGGCATGTACTTGTCCTTCCATGCCTGCATCTCCAACGAGACGACACCCCCTTGTAGTCGAGAAGCGAACCCCTGGATTCTCCAATCCAGATAGCCGCAGAGAAACGTGAGACGGGCGCGGAGGTGACGTTACTCATCTGCAGCGCGACAAAGGGTACAGATACATCGGAGAGAGTGCGATCTAATCGCGGCGAACACAGCTCTGGCCCGAACCCTTGCGCGTAAACATGACGTTGACACACCCGGCGTCATCCTGGGCGAGCCGGATCTTGAAACATGGGGCGAGCGAATGCGACCGATACCCACTCTGCATCGAGGCGAAACTGAGTGGGTAAGGTTGCGATATTTTGTTATTTACGACAAACACCAACGAAAGGCCGTACTACAGACACTCGCCAGACAAAAAGGAGCGCATGGTATGATGCGTTGCGTCTCGACTGGGGCTCAGTGGGGAAAATAGACAGCCCACGACTCACTGTTCCTAGGTTCGCTGAATGGTCCATGCTCCATCTGCAAGCCATTCTTTGGACTTGGATCACTCAAACAGAAAGGGATGCTGCGCGAATGTCAAACTTCCGTGGGTCTTCCTGCATACTATGCGAGGCTTACTTACCAGACATCATGACCCACGTCGCCGCTAGCCCTTGGATGCACATGGTCGTGGGGCCTTCTAAGCGTCTATACCGAAGACAACAGTTGCAGGATGAGGAAGATCAGACGGCTGGTCGTGGGGAGAGCATGGTGGGTAGAGTATACAATCGTATCGCTTCACGACATGGGCGAACAGCGAGCTCATCGGAGCGCCGAGCTCTGGCCAGCGATAATGTCACCTGACGCGACGCGACGCGCGGGTTGTTGAATGAGCGCGTACCGCGACATCGAGCGCCTCTCATCGCCGACCCCGACCGCCACCAGGTACCCCGCTGTCTCGCTCTCCGACGCGTCCATGCAGACCCTCGCGCTCCCTCCCCCAGCAACGCCCTCCCACTCTCGCCTGCACTACTCGCCCACGGCCCACACGTGCCCACCCATGCAATCATCGCCCCTCGCCAGCCCTTCTGGATCTTCGCCGTCCACCGAGGCCCAGTCGCGTCGTCGTGCGCAGTTCAAGGCCAATGGCTTCAGCAGCCCTGCAGCGCGCCCAAACCGACTGTCATCGGCATACCAGGCTCGGCGCGGCGCCAGTGGTCCGACCACCTTCGTTCAGGGAAGCTCTCAGGGGCGACGGGCGAGGAGCCACCACGCAAGGCCTTTCTCCGCGAACGCCTCAAAGCACGCGCCGTCGAGCGCGCCGTCCAAAAGCGCGAGCGCGCGCTCGTGCGGCGCAGCAGGCACCTGAGCAGCGAGCCCAGCAGTGACGGCATGGACGAGATGATGGATGAGGACGAGGACGAGATGCTGAACGACGAGGTACGTGGTGGATCGTGTGGACCCCCCGCCCGTGTGCTCTCGCGTGGGTGCTGATCGGCGGCGCCCACCCAGTTCTACCACCGCATCATGGACAATTCGAAGCGCAAACAGGTTCACGCGTACCGCCTGTCCTACTCGCTAGACGTGGGTTCCTCGTTCGACCCCGACATGGAGGACCCGCAATCGTGGGAGGACGATTTGCATGGTGCGTCTCATTTTCCGATCTTCTGCGCTCGTGTTGACACACCCCTATTGCAGCCCTGAACGCCATCTCCACAGGGCCCGAGGATCTGGACGAGGAGGAGATTGCTGCCTACGCCGCCGAAGCAGAACTTAATCTCGATGACTTGGCCGCCGACGACATATTCGGCCTCAGCGACTTTGAAGATGCGCATGACCGGGATGTCGACATGCACTGATCGTTCCTCGGCCTCGATGCCACGACATTCCAACCATGCCGTGCCGCGTAGTCCGATGCGTCCAATGCAGTGCTCTCGTACACATATGAAGCGTAGCTCGTTCATCCTCCTGGTTTCAAGTTTGACATGCTTTCTTCGGTACAATGACCATCTCTGTCGTCCTTGGCCCGCACTGTACATTATTAAGTCATATAATCGAGAGATCGTGTAACATTAGAGTTCTCGGCCCGAGCGATGACCCTAGCGGAAAAGTGAGAGCATCTGATGCTTTTCGTTCCCTCGGGAGTCAGGATGCAGCACATGGATACCCAGATTCTTGATATGAAATGAAAACCCTTGATGCAGAAGCACAAACGTTAACGTCAATGTTCGCCGAGTCGTTGCCTCTTCGATATGGGCGTCCTGGGCGACGAATATTCTTCGCTTGTACTATTTCATCATCGTTCGCGTGTGCCGTCGATCGAAATACGATTCCCGTAATGAAGATGGCTTCTTATGATGATCGCTGAACCACAGCTACCCTGTCCCATTACACACTCCGTGCCGTACAGATGTAATGAAAAGCACATCCAAGATGCCACGGAAACCCTATGTTGGCGCCATCCCATCCTCGCAGCGACGCGGACTGGAGTACTCTACCGTTACTGAGATTCGATGCAATCGCAGAATTCGGCGAGCGTAAAGTCGCCATCGTGCCGCCGGCCCCACACGGAGCGACACTAGCACCGCTCAAACACCTTGTACAGCTCCGGCAGGTCCGCGACCTGCACGACATCCGCTCCAGCAGACTTCTCGGCGGCACGAGGTAGCGCGCCATCGCCGGGAAGAGCGCGTGCTGTATTTGCCACAGGGTGGCGTTCTGCGCGGCGCCGTCGAGTGCTTCCGCGTCGCCGTTTGCCGAGCGTGCAGGCGCGGTGTCGAGAAGTGGCTCAGGCACGTAGAAGTACGCGAGTTCGCGGAGAAAGCTCTCGAAGCACTCTTTCTCCGCCGTCCAGTCCACCTGTGGGGCGATCGGGTCAGTTTCGTCGCAGCCGCACGGCGGCGGTCGACCGGTCACGGGAGAAGAACAAGGGTCCGGGTTGCACACACACGTGTACGCGCGTACCTGGGGCCCGAGACGCATGAGGAAGAGCGGGAGCTTATCGAGGTTTGGAGTGTAGTCGCGCAGGAGCAGCGGGAGCGTCTCCACGTGGCCGTCTTCCGATATGCCGAGATTGAAGTATTCTTGCAACATGTCTCTGCGCGACATGAGGATGGACACGATATGCTGAGTCACAAAAAAGGGTCCGTGAGCGGTACGCCTCAAGGCCATAGGCACGGGTCCACCCTGAGGGAAAATGGAAGTTTGAAGTTTGACTCACATCAACGATCACATCTCGATCCATATGGGCCTCGGACACCGCCTCCTCGGTGCTGACGGCCAGAGCGACGAGCATGCGGAGTTCGGGTGGCGGGTCCAGTCGGATACGCGAGAAGTTGCCAAACTGTCGGAGTCCGAGCTGGTAAAAGAGTTCCGCTGACAGCGCTCCGTGGTTGAGAAGGTAGAGTCGTGTCCCATGCTGAACAAGCGAGAGGCATCGCGGAATATCCACCACGCCGACGAATGTGTGTTTGTTCAGGATCTCAGTCAACTCTGGTCACGGAGCCATGGTGGTCAGCGCTCCATACGTCCATGGACCGAGGACCGGACTTACGGCCGTGTGGGCCTTGAGAACATCGGCGCGTAACTGGCGGATGGATGTGAGGATGGTTTCGGACTCTTTGATTCCCGTGTCTTTTGATACTGAGGGAGTAGCAGGCGCCTGATGGTTGCCTGCACTGTCCAAACTGGGCTTCTGAGAAGGATGGATGACTGGAAACATGGAGTCCAGCGTGCGGTTATTGAGAGAAGTTCTGACTTTGTGTTGGGCGTACACCTTGCGTTTCGCTAGCTGTGGTGCCGCCATGACCTGGTCATCCGCACCCTCTTCCTCGTCATCCATCACCTCATTGTCATCTGGTTGCGCTTTGCGTTTGCCTTTCGACTTCTGTGATGGATGGGCTCGGCGATGCCACCTGTAAGCAGAGTCTGTGCGTCGTCGCATCTTCAGAGAACAAAGTGACACCATCCAAAACAGAAGGGCGAACCTGATACTCGAAGGCTCGTGATTGGCTCTTCCCGAGTAGCGCTTGTTGTACTGCGTCGGCGATACGTTCTATGATGGTGTCCTCATTCAAGAAATGAACCTCCTTCTTCGTCGGATGCACATTGACGTCAACCGCACGAGGGTCTATTCGCAAACTACTGGTGATTTCAGTGCTGTTTCGCGATTGCTATCACAGAACGCACCTCAAGTAGATGAATGGCGATGCTCCTTTCGCAAGGATTCCACTGTAAACTCCCTCGAGGGCTCTCTTGATACGAGAAGACTCGACCAAGCGATCTAAAGGTAAAAACAGTAATCAGGAAACCATGTCCGTTTCGATATGCCAATCGACAGAGCAATGTTCCACATGCTGAACCTGAGCCAAAGAAGGTCCAACGCCCCGACTGATATGTGAAACGCGGGCAGAGAAGGGTGATTTCAAACTCAAATCGTCGTCATCCATTCGCTCAACGTGATACACATAGAAACAAGCATTTATATCGTATGGACTGGATCTCATGTCGAAGCAATTTGGAGGGCGTGTGATGGAAACTCACGATTTATGAACAACAACAAGGCAGTTTTCTTCGCTTGATAACTTGCGTTCGTGAACCTGATCTCTGCATTCCATGCCTCATCATCATCTGATTCTTCATCAAAGGCGTCCATGGCATCTTCAGACGTCGCAGAGGATTGCTTTGAAGATGACACTACGACGTGTAAGAGCTCCTTGGCCAACGTCTGTCCATACACGAGACGGATGGCTTGAACGGTTGTTGACGATGAGGGGGTTGACACGTCCGGCGACGGGGTCCCACTCTACATGAAACATTCGTCATACAAGCCAGAATCGCTGACTGATTCACATCACCTTTTTACACGTGAATGACACATGCGGATTATGCACGGCATATTTGGTGACAACCTCGAGGATGCGTGAATACTCTTCGGATGATCCTCGAAGTGCGGAAAGTCGTGTCGGAGTGTTGTAGAAAAGATTCTCGACCTAGATAGTGAGAATTTAGGGCTATACGCAGAATGTATGTGTTCTTTACACTCACTGTAATCGTCGTTCCTTCGTTGCCTGCGCATGCTTTAGGATCAGCATTCGCACCAGCCTTCGCAGGGCTCAAAGCTCCATCAACGTAGCACGCCCTCGTGTACTTGAGATTACTTCAGACACTCCAAGGTTCGAAGAAAAAGGACTCACTTCCATGCACAGGTGTCGGTTTTGGTTTTTGTGACCACATTTAGATTCGAGACGTAGGAGATTGATGCTAGAGCCTCGCCTCGAAAGCCGTATGTGGTCAAATGTTTGAGATCGGAGAACGTGGAGAGTTTGGAGGTGGTGAAGCGTTCGGCGAGGAGAGGTAAGTCAGCTTTCTTGAAGATGCTGTGAGCTGTTTATGGGCGAATCACTGCCACCGAGGGACGCACCCGGATCCCACAGCCATTGTCCTGTATCTGGAGGAGCTTCATCCCACCATCCTTGACAGTGACCTTGATGGACGTCGAACCGGCATCGAGACTGTTCTCAATGAGTTCTTTGAGCGCGGACGAGGGTCGATGGATGATCTGTCGCGCCGAGGGAGCTGAGTGAGTGTCAAGGAGTTTGTAGTGGGCGGTGCGTACCTCTCCCGCAGCAATACGGTTGATCACAGACTCCTGCAGACGCCGAATGGGCTTCGGGCCTGGAGGCGGAGGAGGTGAGCAACGGAGAGAGGTCGCGACCATGGAGGGCGTCTTGGCGACTCGAGCGCGGTGATTCCAAATGGAATTTAATAATCGGGTCGTTCGGGCGAGTATTGCGCCGACACTGAGAGTACGAGACGCGACTCTGATGAAGGACAAGAGCTATGGCACAACTGCAAAAGTAACGGCCGCGATGAATGTCAGAGGCGTGGTCGATCGTGGATGAAAACAAATCTGCCGCTTGACGCGACATGGCACGTGGGCGCCTCGGCTTACGTCACCAGCCCCTTCCCATGCTGGACCATGGGGATGGGCAGCGCCCGCTTTGCCGAGCTAGCGCGCGTCCGGGCGTTTGAGACGTGCGTCTCCATTATCTTTGATCTTTGGACAATCACAAAGATCACGTGGTCTATGAGATTGCTGACAAAGTCCGGGCGGTGGCGGCCCGAGTCTGGGCGGGACTCTCGCTACAGGTCGCTACGCACAAAGCAGCACAGCCAGCGGGAGACCCAGTCGAGGCCCGGTTGAGGGCACGCACCAGAACTGGAAGTCGCCAGACCGGCAGACCTCCTTCCGGCGCCAAAGGCTTCGTCCTCTTTGCGAACCTTTTTAAAGCCTCACTACCACTCTGTAGGCTCTGGAAACAATGCAATGTAAATGAGATAAGCATGCTCGAGGGACGTATAGGCCCTTTTTGTGCAAAACTTCATCTGATAAGTGAGAATGGAAGTCCTCCCAAAACGTCCTATACGTCCCTTCTATCCACTATTCTGTACAACTTTTGTGTGAGGTGTATGTGTAAAATGTAGCTGTAGCGTGCAGAAAAAGGTTTCGAATGAGCAGGTAGCACTGCTGACATAAGGCTATAGGCGCCGATGTCGTGGGCCACCGCGGCGCTTGCTAGCTCAGCCTAGCACTCCTGTCCAAGGCGATCTACGGAAAATGGGCAGCAACCACATCACCGAAACAATATCCCACCTAGAAGGCCTCAACATCTCGAATTTCTCTATGAAACAAACAGAACAAAGCGTCCCAGATGAGAATATACCACCCCCAACCACTCCGGTTCACGGTCTGTCCGAGCCTCTGCCCACGCTTGCCCTCCTGGCTCATGGTGACCCTTCCCGCTGTAAATTCGGCACGTACGTAGCTGGCAATGGGCGGGACGAACGACTGGCCTCTTGCCGATGCCGCGGCCCTTAGTCAATCTCGCTTGTCTGGGCACATCTCAGGGTTGCGAGTTCTTGATCATGTAATCGGCCATCTCGGGCGAAAGGGTCACGTCATTCGCGCCTCCCTCGCGCCACCCAGCCAAATGTTCGCAAATAAGATAAGAGATGAGATAAGACCATCTCTGACTATCTATCCATAGCCGCCCTTTCGGCGCTCGGACGCTCGCTAACGGGCGCTGCCCATCCCCATGGACCATGCTGATGACCACTGCCGGTGCTCTCAGTCACCCATCTTTCCTTCACCCTCCCACTTCCCCCTACCCGCCCGACGACGCCTCTGCGCACCCCGGATCCCTGCCATCCCTGCCAGCTTTGCGGCCCCCTCATACATTCCACACAACCTGTCGCATTGCCTGACCAACCCGACGAGCGCCCCGGCCACTAAGGGAACTTTTCCCCCAATCCACCCGGGCAATGGAGCCAGAGCGACCGTCGACGCCCGTCCGCGGTAGGCAGCCTTCGCGATATCCGGCCGCTCTCTCCAAGGGTGAGCCAGGCCGCGTTCCTCTCCACCGGCGAGGCACCTCGAAGACCCTCGAATGCATGGAGGACCTCCTGAGGGAGAATGGGTATAAGGAGACGAGGGTGCTCACCCCCAGGCGGAGCGTTTGGAGGCGATGGTTGCAGAGCGGAGGAGACAGTCGACCTGGCGCATCAGAGAATTGCTTTCGGGTGGTTGCCTGGTGCTGCGGGAAGCGAACCTCCGAGCGACGAAGAAGAAACTCCCCGGCACCAAGACTCGCATGTCTACCGCCCTTCTTCCCGGCCACCCGTCTACCACTCCACTCCGAACTCCCCTCTCGCCCAGAAGCGTCGTCTCGAGCAGAGAACAACTCCATTGCATCCCCACACTCCGCGTCTACGACTATTCTGTCGTCCTGCTCAACGGCAATACCACAGACAGTCGCGCTGTCAGCTATCAACCGATGCGGCGCCATCTTCATGAACGTGCCCCTGGCATTCGCGCCGATCTCACTACCGCCAATTTACGCGCATATGCCCAAGTCTCGGCCGCCGAGGCTACCTCCGACACATGGCCTCAGTGCCGAACCTCCCGCAACCACACTCGGCAACCCGCGAGTCTTCGCTCGCTCGGCGTGACGAGCCTCCCCTTCCTGCATCATGGCTTGATTCCGTCACGAAAGCGATTGTAGGGTCAGGCCAGGCCGATGCACGAGTTGGTGGACCCATCGCGCGATCTTCAAGCCGTGCAACCAATGCTACGACACGGCCATCCAGGCCCAGCAAACTTTCCGTCGCCAACTCTACACCGAAGGCAGCTCGGGGTTCATCCGTTTTACCCCCTGGCGCCTCCCTCTACCCCAGCCGTCCACAGACCGCTCCCAGCACTGTCAACGCGGCGCATGTCATGTGCAGGTCTGCACCGGGTTCTCGCTCGAATTCTCGAGCCGGGGATCGCGTACCTGGAAGCGTGGTCGGGTCTCTCCGCCACAAAGACCGTCAAGCACGTGGAAGACGTGGGTCCCGAGGCGGTCATATAGATCGGGTCCCTTCCCTCGCGTCGACTCGAGTGGAGGACGATGCACTTGCCAACATGTACTGGGTGGACGGTCGACGCGTCTCAGTCATCCACCACGACGACGGAGCGTATGACGTCTTCGACTCGGACGACGAAGACGGCGAGCTTGATCTGGCCCGACTTCTCGTTCCAGCTAAGCGCCAGTATTCCATCCTTAGTCTCCGGAAGCACCTCCATGCGGCGCACAATCGAGCGCCGGCCACCAGGCTCAATCGGATGACTGGGATGAAGACGACGAGCCACAACGCGGCCGCAGCCACCAAGTAGTCATAGATGACGCGGATGGATACCCCACCTTCCAGCGGACGGAGAGTCTCAAGCGACGGCGAGGCCTTCCAGGAGGATGGGGCGCGGCGGGGAGCAGCCGCTCATAGACCTCCAACTCCCCTCGTCGCTGTCCGCCTGACCCGTTCAGCTTGTACTTATTACTAAACATACCAAGGTACCCTATATCGGCACACCAATCACCAGGTCTCCCACTTGTATCATGCATTCACCCCTCATTCTTGCTACATGGACCCATCCTATCCACTCGACGCATCCGTCGCTTCTGTCACTACAATCGACTGCCCCTCTTGAACCAGCTCACCTATCATCCGTGACTATCTCGTATAATCCGTTCAGTTACCTCTGGGCCATCCGGAGAACGATAATTCTTCCGTGCTTGCCCTTTGTCCCAGACTCAATGCAGATACTCTGGTAGGATGGCATGTACCATAGAGTCACGATACTGTACTTCTTGAATATGATTACGCAGCGTATACAATTGTCATTCTCAGGGCCGACGCCGTCAGTGTTTCGACAGTCCGACAGACACTCGCCTGCATCGATGTCTCGCTTCTGCCGCGCGGTGCTATCATGAAGAACTACTGAAAATATCATTACATACACGAACACTCTATCCGTTGCATACTGTACAAGAAGACCGCAGGGCAACATGTGTCTATATCCACCTTACCAGTCCGTATCCGTATCCCACCTGTCTGCATCTTAGGTCGCCGAGAGTGAGGTATGATGGACGTCGGCGGAGCGACCCTTGGCGCCCCGTCTCCGCGAACGCTTCCTAGCCTTGCGCGCACGGCGGGACTCCTTGGACTCCTTGAGCGTGGCAACGCCGTTGTTGACGGACTCGATGGTGAATGCCACACGCCCCTCCAGACACCCAGAAGAAGTCGACGTGTCCGTCTCTGCCTCAGACAGACTTGTCTCATCCATAGCAAGCGCGCCCATCGTGATTACCAAGCCGTCCGAGGGAGCGACGCCTTCCTTCTCGGACCTTGAGTCGCTAGACGTAGGCGTCGGAAGAGGTGAAGGGGCGTCGTTCTTGTCGCAGCCTTCGTCGCAAATTGAAGACATCCACGGAGGGGGCGGGCTTGCTTTCATCCAAGCACGGTACGTTTGCAGCACCATATTCATGGAGGTAATCACGTCAATAGAGAGGTTGGTGAACGTAGAGAGCTGGAAGATGTCGTCCTGGAAGAGAGACAACAGAATCTTGCCGGCGACGATGATGGTGTCATGGTAGGGGGCGTGGAACGGGACGGGGCCCTCGATGTATCGGATGTCGTCGTGAGGGCCTTCGTTGCTCACCCTCGAGTCCCGGCACATCTTGCTAGGGAGGACAACTAGGTCATACTCAAACTGGATGCTGTCGTCATCATAGTACTCCAAACGTGACTCATCAGCGCGAGCAGGGAACGTCGACGATTGGCGCAAACTCACATGAGCGAGATCACGGCGCTCATCGTCAGGGCAGGCCTCAAAGCACCAATCAACCCAGAATTGCCCGAGGATGCTTATGTCTCTAGGAAGGGGGAGCAACTCTCCCGAGGCGATACCCTGAAAAGCTTATATTACTGAAGAACTCGGGCGGACAAGCCAAACTCGCACAACGCACCTTTAAGACAGACTCGTACTGCATGGATTTCGTTGGGTTGGCATCGACCTTCGTCTCCGAGGTGGATTTGGTCTTCTCGTCCTCATCTTTAGTCAGGGGCGACCCCTTGAGCGGAGCATTGCGTACAGAGACCATGGTGTGTGGAAGGCACGATCGACCGTTACGCCGCAGGCAGGATGGGGAGTTTCTCGATGACTTGTAGGTGATGAAAAGCAAGTGTAATGAGAGAGGCGACGGCAACTGAAGTCGGAGGAGTGTTGGGATCACAGCCACAATGTACACAAAGGTAAACAACGAGGTGCTCGCAGCAGCGCCGCCTCTCAACCAACGGGAGGAAACGACGCAGCACCCTCATGCTCGTCCTCCAGCTCCGACTCCCGTCTCCACCGAGCCCCGCCATCACTTGTGCCCGACTCGCCGCTGACGCTCTACCTCTTCCCGCCGACTCCGCGCGTGGAGCGGACGTCACCGACCTTGCACGGCTTCCTCCGCTCCCAGCAGAATGGCATTGCGAGCAGAGTGGCTTCAGACCGGCCGAAAGCGGCGTGGGCAGGGTGCAAAGGTCCTCGGTACGTCGCCAGCCCCGTCCTTTGCGTCCCTTCCACCCACGCCCGCGCCACCCCATTACCATTAGGGAGCTTTGCGGAGCTGCGCGTTATCCATCCATTGCTCGTTGGCCCATTACCATCATGGGAGCTGTAGCTACATGTCGTATCCATCTACCGCTCGTTGGCCCATTACTATTATGGGAGCTACGAGTTCGATGTATTCCTTGCTTCGTCCATGCTTTCTGTCCACGACACACGGGGCTCCCCTACATTGGGATCCCACCCACAATGCCCTACCGCTGCGCGTCAGGTGTCGACGCCCCTGAGCGAGATGATGTCATGTTTGTATGCGATTCATTACATGTGGGACACCTCTGCTCCCCAGACATTTGCATTCAATGGATGGACTCGAGTGCTCCAGACCTCGCGACGCTATCAGATGCGCCATGACATGGCTACATGTGGCGTGTATTGAACCTCCCGGCCAATAGCGTGCACATCCCACCGTACATAGAACTGGGGATATGGCCACTACGCTTCCGCAGATTACTGCTTTGTGTCCGCTTCCTGAAGTATCTCTGTGCAACAGAAGCCGCCCTGCCCAGAAAGTGTAACTGCCGGGGTGCGCAATGCGCCGGACAGTCCGCCGGTATCAATTAGATGCTCCTGTCACTGATTAGTAACACTGCCGTCGGTGTCGAGCTCACAGGGGCACAGTTGTGCAAAGGCCATTGTCACGAAATGTCATGCCGGCAATGACGAAGCGCCCTGTACGCGCAAGCAGACAGTGATGCAAAACTCACGCCGCCAGCCTTGAGCCGACCGAACACTCATGGCGCGCGGATAGTCACGCTCAGAACGTCTGGACGCTGTGGACGCTGTACATAATATCTGGGCGTTGACCTCTGGAGCATACAGTCACACTCGGGGGGTATGTATCATGAGCATCCCACAGTTCCACAACTCGCACGACGGGCAACGGTCTAGCTTCGGGGCTCGAAAACGCGTAGGAAAGGACTGCAAAAGATGTCATTTCAAAGGGTACAAAAATAGGGGCTCAGGTGACCTTTTCTCTGCAATGTTCGATGTAGCTAAGAACAAAGACAATATAATGTGTATAGTATGCGAGTAACAAAGAAGTAAGTATGAGTGATAACCCGTGTTATTGTCGAACGATGTGGAGAAAAGGTCACCTGAGCCCCCGTTTTGTACCCTTGGAAATGACATCTTTCGCAGTCTTTTCCTACGCATTTTCGAGCTCCGAAGCCAGGCCGTTGCCTGTCGTGTCGGGTGGCCCAAGATGTGGACGAACGCGCACATCCGCACCGGTTTTGAGGCAGGCAGAAGTGCACACTTTTTCCATTCCTTGACGCTTTCTCATACCCTCCCTCTGAAATTTGGCACATGTTCTTCGATGTATCTTAAAAAGAGTATTCTGACTTTTCCAATATTTATTGTACAGGAGGGACGGGCACGATCACGATTTTGCACTTCTCTCATGTTTTACCGCTAGTATGGCAACAGATGCTCCAGTCGATCACAAGCTGTGAGCGTCAGTACTTGCAAAGGCTTTCAAGAGCATGGATATTTCCGTCGGGAGAACCGGACAAATGCGGTGTAGTACAGCGCTCGAATGCTGACAGGGACGGTGTGCATGACATGCTGTTTGTGTACGAGGCAGTAGTAGTACGTTCATTAAACGACTAGACTCTGGACGAGATCAACATAAAATGGTAAATAATCAATCCACTACTAGCACCTCAGTGCTGAGGGCAACGTCATATGCGGCAAGTCTATGCACATCGGCTGCCTCACGCGCTCGCGAACTCTTTCACGACACTGACAGGGTCGCGGTACGCGCCAATGGTCTTGAACTCAATGTCCAGGCTGCGGCGAAGTGGCGATTTCGTCAGAATCGTGCCAAAACAGAACGATAACGTGCTGGGGCTCACCCGAACGCCTCGGGTCCTCCGCAAGCGAGGCCCTCTGTCGTCGTCCACAACGGGTGGCCAGCAAACGCCATGACGGTAACCCGCAGGCCGTAGCGGTATTCAGGGGTGCCCAGAGCCGCACCGTTCTGCGAGTCGAGAACGGTGATGAGATCGGGCACGGTGGTGTGGATCTACGGGAGCAGACACGTCCGGTCAGCGTCGGGGGCCGAGCCAGTCGGGGCCGTGTGGACGGTGCTCACCGTCTTCTCCCCAGTCGCCGAGAGGATGTACGCGTAGAGGTTCTCGTTCTGGAACGGGATCACCAGCCGGTCGTCGGGCTTCACCGGGAGCGTGGTGCCGCCGAGCGCGCCGCCCGGGCTCCCGCCGTCCTCCTCCTCCTCCTCGAGCAGCGGCGCGATCGTGACCTCGCCCCAGGTGAACCCCTTGCGGACCTCGCGCCGGACGTCGACGATCTTGCCGACGAAGAGGCACGCGCCGTTCTGGAGGCCGAGGAGCGCGCGGGGGATGCCCTTGAGGTCGTTGTGCTTCCGGCAGAGCGCGATCGCGCGCCCGAGCCGCCACGCCTGGGAGACGCTATGCGGGACGCCGTAGTCGGAGCAGTTCTTGCGAGACATGGGATAGCCGGCGACGCCGGCCTTGGAGCCCATTTCCGTCGCGACGGCGCGCAGGATGTCTTCGACCGCCTTGAGGTTGCGGGCGGACGGGAGGACCTGTCGGCGGATCAGTGAGCACGTCGTGGAAGTGTCCCAGTCTGGGGAGAGGAGGTCGCTGAGAAGGTGGCTTACAATGGTGCTTCCCATGCCATCAGAGATGGCGCAGGGGGTGAGGCTATTCGGGAGGTCGTACGCGCCAGGAATCCTAGGTTCGTGTGTCAATACAATGATCAGAAGCCGGAAGCCGGAAGCCGAAAGGCCGTCAAAGGAACTGCTCACGTTTGGTACATCTATCTCGAGACGTAATGCGTGGTTAAAAGGATGCCTATAGACGTGCATGAAGAGAAACCCTTACGTTAGGATACGCACGGCCCATGAGGTCGCAGTCGAGCACCGTCTTGCCAGTCTTTGCTGCAACAATCATGGGCTGCACACCGTTACCTCCTCCGATCTCCTCGGCAATGAAACCAGCGAACTCTGTTGCCCCAATGTATTGCATCAGCGCCCTCGACGCACTCGGCAGTTCATCGCCGCCCTGTAGGCGCTCCATCTAGAAAGAAGGGCCAGATGTGAATGGTCGCAGCATCGATCGGATTTTTATGTTACGTACTCCGACACTCGGAGATCCCTGTAATTAATGTGAGATCGTTATACACGCGAAGAAGACGTTCACGAACCATAAATCCGACCCGTACAAAGAGCTGCTCTTCCGGGACGTCGTTAGGGTCAGCAACCTGCGGAATGACCCATCAGAAGTCGTGCATGCGTGCCATCCTCCGGCCGATCCTCACCAGGATCTCTTTGCCCGCACGTAGCGCGGCGCGAGACATTAGGAACGGCGGGTATGAAGAACCACCACCGCCCGTTCCCACAACAGCACAACCCTCCGCAATCCACTCTGTGGAGAAGGCGATGAGAGATCAGCAGGACTCTAGACGGCCGTAATGACTCGCTCACCAATATCAAGTTCCGTGAGCTTCCATGCCCGATCCGGGAGAATCGTGGGCTTGTACGTGTCGATGTCTATCGGGGCTTCTCCGATGCCGCTGCCTTCCGTGGCTTCAGCTTCGTTAGTCAGAGACTTCTCACCCTCGTTCGACTCGGACACGTCTACGAGAACAAATTCTGCGCCGTCGACTGACGCGACCGCCTGGGCAGCGAGATCACCCGCAGCCTTCACGATGATCCGTGTAGCCTGGTTGGTGACATACTGTCGCGGAGTTGATCGGCATATCGTCGCGGTGAAGAGGCAGGCTGAGCTTACCTGGACTGGCAAGTTGGTGACTTCAACGATCTTGACGGTGGCTATGGTATTATGGCATCGTTGAGAACGATGTGCGATGTAGACCCCATTGTGGCCCGCGCTTACCTGGGTCGGCGCCGGCTGCGATGGCCTTCGCGATGGCCTGTTTCTTGATGGCCTCGACCACGGTGTGGATATCACGGCCAGCAAGAATCTCGATGGTGTCAATCTCGCCAGCAACTGCGACTGTGATCAGGGGACGTTGTATCATTTCCAGGCGACGAGCCCACACACCTTTCGCCATGGCGGCACCGACGGCGTTTGCGACCCCGAAGAATGGCGGGCGGATGATCTCCTTGACTCCAGCCAGCTCGTCGGGCGAGATGATGCTGCCACCGCCTACCAGGAGGACGGTGATGTCTTCGGGAGACGTCTTCATCCTGAAACAAGCCCGTGAACTCTAGGAAATAACGACAGATGAGCGCCTACGCACTTGTCAATGATGTTCTCCAGAAGCTTCTTGATGCGCTGGACACCCTGCGCGACTGTGTCCGCGCTGACGTCGCTTACCAGAGCCTTGTCCCCGAGCTCCGCCCGGCCACTTGCCACGATAATGTCAGTCGTAGTCAGGACGTTTCCTCCGAAAACGCGAGCGTCGCGGGTGAGATTGTATCCGACAGACTCGGGGCCTACGGAGACCTTCCCGTCCTCCGCGGCGTGAACGACTGAGCCGCCGCCCAGTGCTATCGACTGCACGTCCGCCATCGCGAAATTCGTCCGCACCCCGCCCACCTCGATGTAAGAGGCTGCTTGGCGCGGGAACCCGGAAGGGAGCAACACGCCGACGTCGGAGGTCGTCCCACCGACGTCAACGACGATGGTCGACTTGCCCTTCTCGACTTCCGACGAGCCGCGTGTGCGGTCGTCGAGGCCGGCAAGAAAGGCAGCGCCGCGCATGGAGTTGGTGGGCCCAGAGGCGAAGGTGCGGATGGGGAGGCGGGCGGCTGACGCGGCGGTGGTGAGGGTGCCGTCGTTTTGGGTGAGGAAGAGGGGACATGTGAGTTCGAGGGTGCGCATCGCATTCTGGAAGCCGCGGATGGTGCGTTGAGCGAAGGTGAGGATGGAGGCATTGAGGATGGATGCGTTCTCGCGCTCGAGCAGGCCGACCTGTCCCACTGGAAGCAAATAAGACAACTGTTGGGGTGCACGATGTATGCACTCACCTTCTCGTGAGGCGACCACGTTGACCGAAGGCCCGAGTTCGCGCTCGATAATAGCCTTTGCGGCAATTTCTTGCTTTCCGTCGTTGTCAAGCGAGGAGAATATGCCGGTCAAGACCACCTAACGAATATTCACATGCGTCAAAAACAAGCATACTTGATGTACCGGCAGGCGGTCCGGAGTGCCGACCCGCCCCGCCAGATACAATGTTGAAGGTACTCACGTTCTTAAGTCCCTTTTCCTTGACAATGGCGCATTGCTCCACAATCTGGGCCTCGTTGATCGGTCGGATCTCTCTACCGTCAACTGTGGGGGGTCAAGCTTTGCAAAGGGAGGAGAAATGACTATCCCTTACTTTCGAAACCTCCATCGACGTAACCCACATGACCCTCGGTGAGAATGCGCAGCGGCCTGGGGAAGTCGATGAAAGGCGGGCACTGTTTGGTGAAGACGCTACTGAGACGGATGACGGCGACCTTGGCAAGCCTGCGCGCGTCCGCCTCGAGCACGGCGTTGATGAACGCGGTCGTCCCAATGCTGACTGACGCGACTTCGGTAGGCGACACAGACGCGAGCCTCAGGACTTCGCGGACGGCCTCCTCGATTCCCTTGGAGACGTCGGTCGTCGTGGGGGCCTTGTAGTGCGCGAGCACACCACGGCTCGGCTCGTGAAGACGAGTCACATCGATCAGCACACCGTCTGTGTTCGTCCCTGCGAGCGAGGGTCAGCCGATGTTCGCGCTCGTGCTTCTAGCCGTGGGACGCACCTCCGACGTCGACACCGATGCGAAGCATTTGGAGAACAGTGAGGAGGGGATGAGCGGAGATAGTCAGGCCTGGTCTGTCGATCGCGTCTTCCTTTGCTCGAGTCTGCGGCCGCCACAAGTCTATCGGTGCTGATAAGATGAAGGCTAAAGCAACGTCGGCGGCCCTTATCTCTTGGGGAGAACTAGGGAGAACTGTCTCGCGTGCTCTTCGGACCGTCGGGTGCCCGTTGCGATGATCTCCGAAGAGGATGAACTGAAGAGCAATGCCGAGGATCAATTCGATCGCCGGTGGGCCAGGGGGGGAAACGCTAAACGTGTCGGAGGTCAAGCAAGACACCGGCTGTGATGGAGATTTGCACGGGCGTCTCCATGTGTGCTGGCTGCGCACACTTACCATATCCTAAAGTTCGCAAGACACGAAATATGCAGGCCGTATGAAGCTCCATCACAGAAATCCCCCCGATCTTGCAAGGTGATCGCATCTGCTTAGAAGATTATCGGAAGTAGCTTTATCAGTGTAAGGTACGCAATCAGTGTAACACGCAATTTATCCAATAGAACTGCTTACAATCTGCGTGCTACACTGTTGCAATCGTCTCGCAATCGAGCAAATATTCCAGGAGTGGTCAATGACGAGGATATTTTACCGTCTGGTGAGAGGGTGGTAACAGTGCAAATATTATATGGTCTCACGAGCATATCCTAAGCGAGGCATTATACGGTGGATTGCAATTGCAGTGGAAGGACGGCAACGATACCATCCATCCTAACACACTTCTATAGGGCTGAGGACGTATTTCGGGTTGCCATTTCAAGACGATGTATATAGGATGCAGTACCGTACATTTCTCGTGCTGATTACCATGCAACCACAAAGGGACCACCCTCGCAGACGCAACCCTCCCAGTATGCACGTTCCACAAAACCGTACCGGATGTGCACCACCACACGCCCCCCACCATCCTCCCAGCAGCGGAGACGTGGGCAGCGCCATGCCAGCACGCTTGCCACCTCGTCGTTCTTCCGCGTCCGCGAGCGATCCGAGAGGGAGAGCCTGGGCGCCGCTGTGTTGGTGCGTGCAATGGCGTGGAAGACACACACCCATAGAGTGTCATGAGGTGCGGTGTCTGCTGCAACACCGCCGTCCACTCAGCCTGGGAGAAGGTGCGGGTCAGCACAGCGAAGAGAAGGGGACGCGAAGACACGCACCGCGTTAGCGACAACATTCGCCACCTTCACACCAACACTCGTACCTGCGGTGTCCGTTTGTGCGGGAGCAGGTCCACGACGGTCGACGTCTAGCCACACAAGCTTTGGCACGCACTCCACGAGCCGCCGGTTGTCCTCCATCTCATTCCGCCCCGCGAACTCAACCCGACGGACACTCGGCTCGTGCACGCGTAACGTGTCCAGGAAGGTGCGGTCGCACGCAGGGCCGCTGGCGAGACCTACGTCCCACACGGTCTCCAGTGGGCGCGGCGCTCCATCCGGGTGGTGAGCAGGCAGGAGAGGACCACGGCGCCTTGAACCGTGGAAGGGCGCCCACAGGGAGCTTCAGCTGTGCCGCTGCGTTTCTGCCAGGATCGGTGTGTACGGGGGCTGGCCGAAGGCGATATCGAGGTGAGAACTTCGACCACGGGGTGAGCGACCAGGAACACGGCGGCGGCGTCGAGGCTTGTGCCGGACGAGCAGATGAGGACAGTAAGCGTGAGGGAACGCGGCGCGGCAGAGGAGGGCACGCCTCCCTCGTGCACGCCACGCGCGCCCTCGCGACGCACCGCGCTAAGCGTGAGATGGCACTCGCGCAGCGCGAGCTCGCCGGAGCGGAGGAGTCGGGTGCTCCACGCGCAGTATGGGCACGCGCGATAATGACAGTGTAGTTCTTCATGAGAAACATACCTGGCGAGTGTACTCCTCTACACCATTAGGACCACCGTTGGCGATGTCTTCTCAAAGCCGGAGACCCCTTCTTGAAGATCCTCTCCAAAGAGGCCGTTGATTGAAAGGAGGCTCAGGTAAGCACTACAGGGCGCTGGTCGGGACATGCACATACCCAGCTGAGAGCACTGACGCTGGTGAATTGGGTTGAGCAGCTGGTGGTGATCGATGATGAAGTGGTTCAAAGGGTGAAGCTTTGAAGGATAGCACAAGGTGCCTGCGAATTAAGGAGGGCAGGGCGCCGGGCGGCTTGGACGGGTGGCTTGATGCTGGCTAGTTCAGAATTAGAGTTCGGACATCACGTGTAGTCGTTCAACAAGTGGTTTGAGGGCAGAAGTGACATCATTGGTGGTAAGTGCCTTAGAGAAAGGTTGGGGGAGAGTCGGAACAGATTTGCAAGACGGATACAATGAGCGCAATCGTGTTCGGAAGTGATCCCAGTTTGCATCTATTTACAACTTTCTCACCACTATCTCGCATGGACGCCCACTTATGCGCCTGTTCCCAGCGCCCCCTAAGACGCTTGTACGCATGTCCCGACGAGCGCTATTCTAAAGGCGCTCGCAAGGGGGCCAATTTCAGGGAGAATTCTGTGATGTCATTGCGTTAATTTGGGTAGGTGGAAATTAAATTGCCGTTGCCGTTGTCGTCGTTGAGATCTTGAGAGCTGACTCCGGTCCGTCTGGCCTGGGGGTATAATGTTGGTATGATGCATATGACGGGGAGAAAGGGGACATTAGAGATGTCTCCGGGAACCCGCATAGGCGGAACCGCAACCGTAGTACTTCGACACTGCGTATTTTATCACTCCGGAGCCCTTGAAGAAGTCACGACAGGCAGCCCAGGGGCGTGTGAGGTAGGGAAATGTTATCAAATATGTTATTGTATCGACCCCTGGGCGAGACTCCGTCAGCAACTCGGAAATGTTGAGGGATACATAAACTCTTTGTCAACATGCGCCGATTCTTTGTCAGGTAATCCGGCTCACAACGTGCGCGAGTCTCGGAAATGTTGAAGTTCAGATCACATGACTACCGTCCCTTTAAGGCGTAGGGCCCACCATGAGACATGAATCGATTCTGGCAGCCTCTGAGTTGTCTGCACCTGTACCTCACGTTCTTTTAATCAATTGATCTGGTGTCACCCCCCTGGGGTGATACCAGATTCGGAGACTGCAAATGCGTAACTGTCTGCCACTAGTAGACCCTCTACGAATAACGGCTGATATTCCCTGCAGGGAAATGGTAGAACGCGGGCATATGCCCAAGTCCCCCGCCCCCTTCCCCGACGTTCCCGAGGGCCCTCCTCCGCGAATTCCCGCGCTGCGCCTGATGGCCGCCCCGTCGGCGCCTTCCCCCATGCCGCGCCGCGCGCCCTTGATGGCCCCGACATCTCCGGACGCTGCGCGCCACCAGGTCTCCGCCGGCGCCTCCCCACTCCGCCACCCGTGCTCGCCGCCCCCAACAGCGAGCTCGCCGTTCCTGCGTCCTGCCCTCCCCTCCCCTCCGTTTCCCTCCGTTCCTTTTGGGATCCGCTTGTATTTAAAATGCGCACCTAATGGTACACAATGCAATAGCTGGAGTTGGCTGGGTGTGCCTGTACTGAGCCCTCACACCCCCCAAAATGCGTGCAATATAGGGACATACACAAGCCGTCAATTGATGGGCTAATTTCTGCAGCAGATAGTCGTAGATGATAGCTGCTGTAATATGAAATCGCAGGTGGATAGCTAGAGGGGTGCATGTATGATGTCATATGTCATTTCAGAATGACATACTCTACAGTGATATGGTATGTACATTTATCGTCCCATGTACACCTAGAATCATAAATAGAGATCCTTCAGAGTGCACTGCAACAAGAAGAAAGTGGAAAGACGATGTTGTGGTGAAGATATGACATATGTTCAGAAGGGTGGACTGCATTAAAATTGCGGCCTTGATATGTTTTTGTGCAAACCTCCAATCACTGTGCATCTTCTTGCGTTACTTTTATATGTATACAGAGAGCTCAGATCGTATCTTTCGTGCTTATCGGTGGAGGATTGGAGACAGGGTATGGTATGTCATTATTCTATGACATAGAGTATAGCAAGATGGCATGTGCTCCGATTGTTATTCTGAAAAGCGGAATGGATCAGGGCACTCTCCTGCTTAACGATGCAGAAGAAATCTCAAGAAACGGTCGAGAAGTGGTTGAGATATGTCAGATGGGTCTGGAATGGCAAGTTGTCCGGAGGACGCCCTGAACCACCTAGACCACTTTGCACACTTCAAGCTCATATGACATATCTCAACCACTTCTCGACCGTTTCTTGAGATTTCTTCTGCATCGTTAAGCAGGAGAGTGCCCTGATCCATTCCGCTTTTCAGAATAACAATCGGAGCACATGCCATCTTGCTATACTCTATGTCATAGAATAATGACATACCATACCCTGTCTCCAATCCTCCACCGATAAGCACGAAAGATACGATCTGAGCTCTCTGTATACATATAAAAGTAACGCAAGAAGATGCACAGTGATTGGAGGTTTGCACAAAAACATATCAAGGCCGCAATTTTAATGCAGTCCACCCTTCTGAACATATGTCATATCTTCACCACAACATCGTCTTTCCACTTTCTTCTTGTTGCAGTGCACTCTGAAGGATCTCTATTTATGATTCTAGGTGTACATGGGACGATAAATGTACATACCATATCACTGTAGAGTATGTCATTCTGAAATGACATATGACATCATACATGCACCCCTCTAGCTATCCACCTGCGATTTCATATTACAGCAGCTATCATCTACGACTATCTGCTGCAGAAATTAGCCCATCAATTGACGGCTTGTGTATGTCCCTATATTGCACGCATTTTGGGGGGTGTGAGGGCTCAGTACAGGCACACCCAGCCAACTCCAGCTATTGCATTGTGTACCATTAGGTGCGCATTTTAAATACAAGCGGATCCCAAAAGGAACGGAGGGAAACGGAGGGGAGGGGAGGGCAGGACGCAGGAACGGCGAGCTCGCTGTTGGGGGCGGCGAGCACGGGTGGCGGAGTGGGGAGGCGCCGGCGGAGACCTGGTGGCGCGCAGCGTCCGGAGATGTCGGGGCCATCAAGGGCGCGCGGCGCGGCATGGGGGAAGGCGCCGACGGGGCGGCCATCAGGCGCAGCGCGGGAATTCGCGGAGGAGGGCCCTCGGGAACGTCGGGGAAGGGGGCGGGGGACTTGGGCATATGCCCGCGTTCTACCATTTCCCTGCAGGGAATATCAGCCGTTATTCGTAGAGGGTCTACTAGTGGCAGACAGTTACGCATTTGCAGTCTCCGAATCTGGTATCACCCCAGGGGGGTGACACCAGATCAATTGATTAAAAGAACGTGAGGTACAGGTGGTTGTCTGCAACGACAAGCCCAGTGCTCACTGATGCGGGAACCCGGACATCGACGACACACACGTGATCAACATTTCCAAGACTTGCGCCTGTTGTCAGTCGGATTACCCGACAAAGACGGGGAAATGTTTGGCCCATGTTAACAAACGGCTTGAGTATCTATCAGAATTTCCAAGTCTCGCCCATGGGTCGATACAATAACATATCTGGGAACATTTCCCGATCTCACACGCCCCTGGGCTGCCCGTCGTGAGTCTAATGATTGGAACATACATGTGACACACTGGTGGCCAACAGTTCATCTTCAAGGATCAAACCGTCAGGTTCGGAAATAGTGCCGAGTACTAGCGCCGCTGGCAGATCCAACGTTTGAGTCTTGAGCCCGCATATGGTTCCATAAATCGGATCCAGGAGATTGAGTGCCAAGTGGTGAAAGGAGGGGTTTGGAAATTGGCCAAGTTGCGGTGGAACCTTGGGCGGCACGGGCTTCGGGCCGACATCGTCCCGCGGGATCGCTGCAACGCGATGGCCCCCCAATGTCGACGGCCGTTTCTTGGCCATCTCTTCGCCACTTTCTCTTGCCCCCAGCGCGTCTCGGCCCACAAGATGGCCGATGCGACACCCACTCTCCCACTCTGCGAGTTGTCCCTATATCCCGCGACGAGGCAGCAAACCTTAGACTCTCGCAGAAGACACTTCGAGCAGTGGGGCCGCGGTATGCCCTTGGAAGAGTACCTTCGCCGTGACGATGTTCTGGATAGCGATCCACACGCAGCGAACGGAAACATGATCACCTGGTAATCGATCCGATAAATCTTTGCGAAATACTAACACCAACACCCCTCACTGCCCAGGGTACTCGTGCGGCGTACCGAGCCCACGAGCCTCGACTTCCTCTCCTCCTGCGAGACGTGAGTACTTGAGTCCCCAGCACTCCGCCCGCACTCGCTCCACATTGACCCCGGCGCAGGTACCGCCGCACCGCGACCGCCTCGCGCCGCGGCTCCCCAACCGCGGAGGACGTGACCGCGTACGGCGTCGCGTCCGTCTTCACGGCCCCCGCGAACCGCCGCAAAGGCTACGCGCGCCACATGATGCGCCTCCTCCACTGGGTCCTCGCCGCGCCCGACGCGCTCGACCGCGCGAGCTTCCCCGCCGCGTGGGGCGCGCCCCCGGACCCCGAGGTGCTCCGCGCCGCGGGCGTCGCGAACGGCCGCTTCTCCGTCCTCTACAGCGACCTCGGCCGCGACTTCTACCACGCCTGCGGGCCGCGCCCCGACGCCCCGCGCGCGGGCTGGGCGACACTCGGCGCGCGCGAGACCTTCTTCGTCCTCTCCGCCGAGCGCGCGCCGCGCATGGAGGCGGCCGCGGAGGAGGAGCTCGAGCTCGCGCGGCTGGACAAGGCAGACGTCGAGGCGCTGTACGCGCACGACGCGCGCTGGCTGCGCGCGGACGTCGCACGCGCGGCCGCGGTGGCGCCAGGGCGCGTGCGGCTCGCGTTCCTGCCCGACGCGGGCGTGGGCGCGTTCGTGATGTCGCGCCTCATGGACTTCGACATGCGCCTGCGGCCGACGATGAACCTGCGGCTGTGGGGCGCGGCGGTCGTGCCCGCGGGGCAGGCGTTCGCGGACGTGCTGGCGGCGGCGGGCGAGGGGCGGGAGGAGGAGGTGCGGTTCGTGTCGTGGACGTACGAGCTCCGGACGGAGCCGAAGACGGTCGTCGTCGCGCGGCTGCGGGCGGACGAGCGGACGTTCCCGAAGATGGTGGGGGAGCTTGTGCGGGCGGCGGAGGAGCACGGGTGCACGAAGATCGAGTTCTGGTCCATGCCGGACAACCTCCGCGGGCTCGCGGAGAAGATGGGGTTCGCGACGAAGGAGCGGACGGATCACCTGTCCGCGATCAAGTGGTACGGAGATGAAGGCGAGGAAGAGCTGGACTGGCTCTACAACGAGAAGTACGTGCTTCTACTGTTGGTGCCCGTGTGAGAGGAGGATGCTGGCGCTGACGCTCTGTCCAGATACTGTTGGTGCTGAACGTGTGTGAAGAACGCCACCGAATTACATACAGAACGGTCCTCATGTAGAAGTACAAGGCGATTACATGACGGGTATCGATAAGTAGACACTAGCGTACGATAAGACGTGAATCAAGAGCGACTCCGGACCCAAGAAATGTGTACACGGTCGGGGTATTTCGGTATGGAAATGGGGAGATATCGTACGAGGTATTTACAGAACCTGCGGAACGAAGGGTCTACCAGACTCCCGGAGCGCAGCCTCGACGACCTCCATGCCCGCCAGAGCCTTCTCCTCCTCGAAGCGTCCGGCAACGACTTGTACCGACAGCGGTAGACCGTCCATGGCCTCGGCGTCATAGATCTCGTGCACCTGGCGGGCGACATCGCTCAGCCCGCGATACTTGTCGCTCTTCTTGAAGCCTGCAGTATAACTATCCCGGGCCTTGTCGACCCGGCCCACTGGTAGTACACCCGCAGCGTAGTCGAGCTACATAGCGGGATGCGAACATCAGCCAGGAGTCGCGCCGGCGCCCACATACCGCGAACTCGTGACACGCACCACGTTGTACAGGAAGGAGTAGTTCGCCGACACTAGCGTGGCCTTGTCGCTCACCTCCGGCTCGATCGGCATGGCGGGGAGCGCGTGCACCGGGGTGAGCACGAAGTCGAGCCCCTCGCGCCGCCACGCGTCGTGCCACCGCGCACGATACGCGTCGCGCTGCAAGACGAGCCCGTGCTCCTCCAGCGCCGAGCGGGGGTGAAAGCACGCGAGCAGGTCCGCCCACGCGTCGTTGCGCCCTTTCGGGGTCGACCACCAGCGCAGGAAGGAGGCTTGCAGACGCTTGAGCCACAGAGGCAAGCGGAGGATCGTCCGGACCGTGCGTAAGGCTGGTGAGATGGACTCCCCAGTTCGCAAGGGTATGAACGCGGAGGCGCCTGTGGCGTCGTGAGTGCGCGTGAGAAGGGAGCGGGCTCGGGCGGGGGGCACGGACCTCCATCAGCGAACATGAGCTGGTAACCGATCTTGAGCCCTTCAAGCGGACTAGGGGGATGGCTGCCGAGTGAATGCAGTGGCACGGTGAGCGGCGAGATGCGGCGGCGGCGGAGGAAGAAGCGTACAATGACACGACCTCGTGACCCTGCTTCCTGAGCGCGTCGGCGACCTCAGCGAGTGCACGCGCATTCGCCGGTGTGGGTGGAATGACACCTGGGGAGGTGATCAGTCCTTGAAGCGTGCTAAATGTTTGGAAAACCTTACCATCGTCCATAATCAGCCCGAACTTCAATTTCTGGCCCGAGGTCACGTAATCAGAAGGCCGCCATGTCAGAGGCACGCACTAGTGGAGAAGGGCTAGAAGCGTGAGCGGCGCAGACACAATGAACGCCACTAATTCGACGCACGGTATGGTCATACTCCCACGGACGCATGCGAACTATGCGTTCCCAGAAGTCACGCAGGTCCGAGAGTGAACGGGCGAGCGGAGCAGTGATCGTTGGGACGGCGTCCAGTCCTGGAAGGCATCCGAGGGAACCATCGTTTGGGAAACGACCTGCGGAGCCCTTGACAGCGTAAAGGCCGCAAAATGCGGCAGGGTAACGTGAACTGCCGCCAAGGTCGGTGCCGACTTCGATGAGACTGCCCTGCCAGGCTAACAGAGCGGCGCCCCCGCCCGTGGACGCGCCGGGGGAGAATGCGGGGTTGAAGGGATTGGTAGTGCGTCCGAAGAGGTCGGAGCTTGTCTCGAATGAGAGACAGGCAGTGGGGAGGGTGGTCTTCACATAAACGAGTGCGCCGGCATCGCGGAGAAGGCGGAGGAGAGGGGCGGATTGGAGGGCAGGGTGACCGACACGAGATGAGAAACCCACGGTGGTGTCGTGTCCAGCAACGTCAAAACACTCCTTGATGCTGACGGGGACACCAAGAAGAGGTAGTTCTGAAGTGGCCGGTGGTATGGACGCGTTTTCTGCCGCTTCGTCAAGAAAGATGTCGGCAAGACAGTTGGTAGCATTGTGAGCCTCGAGAGCCCGCTTGCCGTATGCTTCAAGGACATCCAAAGGGGTGAATACGTCTGCGCTCCCGCAGGTGGAAACAAGCTCGGCAAGTGAGAGGTCGAGGATGGAGGAGTCGGCGGCGGAGAGGGCAGTCCGATAGATCGCAGGAGTAGAGTCAAACTTCTGGCGCAACTCCTCTTGCTTCCGTGCACTGGATAGAATGATTGAGTAAGTAGGTTTAAGGTGAATGACGACCATGCATGGGACCTGTTTCACGCCCCGCCCTTGGTACGGCGGCGTATATGCGCGGACCCTGCCTCTCCTCGGACCGCCCACGATGAGCCGCGGCTTGCGCATCTCGGGAATGGAGGAGGATAGAGGGTGCGACGCGCAAGACTGCATGTGGCAGACATACCGCTTGGCGCAGTGTACGCCTTGAATCCACACCCTCTAGTACCCTCCACGTACGTGTCCCCTCACATGGCCCCCTAGTGCACTGCGGGGGGACAAAGGTGTATGGGCAAGTCTGTGATGATGCAGAACGGAAGTAGGGCAGCGAGCTTGGCGTCGAGGAATTCCACGTGCGCACATGGAGTTCCGCCGTGGGAGGGCGCGCAACGCAAATGGCGTGGAAGAAGCGAGGGCAGGAGAGGACTGACCAGTCTGCACGGTGCGCGAAATAGGAAGACATGAGCGCGCTGCGCGCGGTCGAATGCGGTGGTGTAGGGAGAAGCGAGCAGAAGGGAGGGCGGGGAGAGAGGCAAACTTCATGAGGAGAGCAGCGCGGGGGGAATAAGTGCGCGGGGCATTAGCGCCAGTCTAAGGACGACGTCCTGGGCGCTGGCGCGGGGCCCAGAAGTCTTGCTGTCGTTCCCATCTTGGGCGCGGTGCCCATGCGCTGTCGGGCAGGCGGTCGACGCTGTTCCCCGCCCTCCGTGTTCGCCACCGCGAGAGCCGCGTTTGTCTGCTGTGCGCCGTGTCTGCCATGCACCGTTTGCTATTTCTGCCCGCGGAGAATGCGGCCCGTTGGACATCATCTCCGCGCCAGTCGGGTTCGCCACAGTTTCTTTTCTTTTTTGGTGGAATGTCTTGCTTCTTCGGCACCTGTGATGGGTACGCTGGTCGCCGCCTCGAGGGGATCTCAACGTTCAACCCCGGATGGACTGCGTTGCGCACTCAGTGTGGGACACTCGGAGGGCATTATCCGAGTCCAATATTGTCAGTGGGATCCTCAGCACACCCAGTCTTCCAAGTGCTAGGCCACTTTGCGCGCTTGCACTGGCGCGTACCTGCATTCGGTCGAGGCCGAGCCTCCTCTCGCGTAGTACATACCTTTGCGATTGCCCGCTCGGTCTCCATATGAGGTTATCGCCCGTCTTTAGTGTTGTTCTCCTTGGTCCTTCGCCACCCCTGGCCGCCCGCCGACGTCGGTATCAGTCAACAGGGCAATATCTTTCTTCCACCGATGACGATAAGCCTCCACCTCTGCATCAACCATTCTCTCTCAGTTTAAGTGTTCGTGGAAATGTCACGCTCCGGATCGAGTCCTCCTCACCCCCCTCTCACGCGCCGTTCCCACTCGAATCATGCTCCGCATTGGCGTAGATGTCGGGGGTACGCAACCTTTCCTATCCCCGATACCGGAGCACTCACCGGAGCATGAACTGCAGGAACCAACACGGACGGCGTCCTTATCGATGTCACCCGGCTCCACCAACCAGGCCGAGGCGTTCTCTCGCATTACAAGGCTCCCACTACCTCCGACGTCTCCAAGGGCATCGAAAACGCCGTCCGCGAGGTTCTCAAGCTAGCCTCCGTCTCTCCCTCGGAGGTCGCCTCCGTCAGCATCGGCACAACTGCATTCATCAACGCCGTTCTTGAGGCCGATGCTCGCCGGCTCTCCAAGGTCGCCGTCATCCGTCTCTGCGGTCCCTACACGCGTCAATGCCCTCCATTCATCGACTTCCCGAAGCCTCTGCGGGTTCTCACAGAAGGGCACGTTGGATATATTGACGGTGGCTTCGAAAGTGCGCATACAACCTGTTCCTGTCATCTGTTATGCGTTGACAGGGTTTACAGTTGACGGCAAGGAGATCCGCGCTCCCCAAGAAGAACAGGTGGTTGAGCAATGCGCTATCATCAAGCAAAAAGGTCTCAAGAATGTGAGTTGAGATGCATTCTATCTCTTTTCCGTGACACCCATGTCCTGGTGCCCAGGTCGTTTTGACCGGCATATACTCTACCCTCGACAACGAAGACAAACACGAAGGGCGCGTGCGCGACATCATTGTCCGCGAACTCGGTCCCTCGGTGAACGTTGTCTGCTCCAAAGAAGTCGGCCAAGTCGGCCTGCTCGAGCGCGAGAACGCTTCCATCCTCAATGCCTCCATCCTCGCCTTCGCTCAACGCACCATCCGCGGCTTCCAGAATGCGATGCGCACCCTCGAGCTCACCTGTCCCCTCTTCCTCACCCAAAACGACGGCACCCTCACCACCGCCGCTTCTGCCGCCCGCCTCCCCATTCGCACATTCGCGTCGGGGCCCACCAACTCCATGCGCGGCGCCGCCTTTCTTGCCGGCCTCGACGACCGCACACGCGGCTCGTCGGAAGTCGAGAAGGGCAAGTCGACCATCGTCGTTGACGTCGGTGGGACGACCTCCGACGTCGGCGTGTTGCTCCCTTCCGGGTTCCCGCGCCAAGCGGCCTCTTACATCGAGGTGGGCGGGGTGCGGACGAACTTCGCGATGGCGGACGTGCAGTCGATAGCACTGGGCGGTGGCTCGGTCGTCCACATCGCAGAGGACGAGAAGGTCTCTGTAGGCCCCGAGTCGGTCGGATACAACCTCACCCGCGACGCTCGGGTGTTTGGAGGCAAGGTGCTCACCACTACCGATCTCATCGTGGCTAGCGGACGCGCGGAACTGGGGGACAAGTCTCTCGTAGGCGATGTCGGCGCGGACACCATCGAGCGGGGTATGCAGCGTATCAAGAAGCTCCTTGAGGGTATTATTGACAAGTGCGTCTATGTTCGGTTCGGACGAGTACATGCGCTGAATTGGTACCGCAGGATGAAGACCTCTCCCGAAGACATCACGGTCCTCCTCGTCGGAGGTGGCAGTATCATCTCCCCTGACGAACTCGCTGGCGTCAGCCAGATCATCCGACCTCCCTTCTTCGGCGTCGCTAACGCCGTCGGTGCCGCTATGGCGAAAGGTGCGTGAGCTCGTTGCCCAGAAAGAATCCAACAGCCCCTGATCACCGTCGCAGTTGCTGGCGAGGTTGACACCATTGAGATTCTCGCCGGTCGTGACATCCACACTGTGATCGAGGGGATCAAAGCTCGGGCCATCCAGAAGGCCGTTGCAGCGGGCGCGGACCCCGCCTCGACGCGCATCGTGGAGCTTGCGAACATCCCGGTCCAGTACGTTGTCAACCAAGCGACGCGAATCATGGTCAAGGCCGCCGGCGATCTCGCCCCTCAAGCGGTTGCCTCTGTCGACGCCGAGAATGAAGCACTGGTCGATGAGCCAGAAGTCGTCGAAGCCGAGAAGGCATTGACCAACGAAGCGGAAGCGGCGGAAGGGAGTGGGTTGGGAGCTGAGGTTGTCGATGTCGACAACTACAAGCCTGTCATCTTGCCGAACAGGCAGTGGGCTCTCTCGGAGATCGATTTGGGTCCGTCCCATTCTTGAATGTTGAGAGCCGGTATGCTGACTGCTGGAGTAGAGTGGATCGCGGAGGGCTGTGCCATCCTTGGAACGGGTGGAGGGGGCTCGTCTTACCCACCATTTTTGATGGCCAGACAGGCCCTTCGCGACGGCAAGCAGCTCATCGTCGTCGATCCTGAGGATGTTCAGGAAGACGAGCTGTTTATTCGCTGCGGCTTTATGGTCAGCAGTTTCCTTCAAGTTTGCTTGGATTTTTACTCAGGGGTTTTCACAGGGGTCCCCTTCCGTTTCTGTAAGCATCTTCAAGGGGCTTTCACCTCACGAGCTCACGTCTATTCTAGCTGGAGCGGATCCAGGGAGGCGACGAGATTCCCGGCGCCGCTCGCGCGCTCGTGAAGTTCATGGGAGTGCCAGATTACATGGGCTTCATCTCCAATGAGATCGGAGGTGGGAACGGCGTTCAGCCCTTCCTCGTTGCCGCCGAGACGGGCAAGGTTGTTCTTGACTGTGATCTTATGGGTCGCGCGTATCCCAGGGTATGTGTCGTCAATCACCTTTTCGGTGCTTCTCAGTCTGACTGTATATGTTTCTCCGGTGCAGATGTACCAGAAGTGAGTGTCATATGCTCTGTGCGGCTGGAACATGTGGGGTCTTACTTGCCGTCACCGAATCCAGGTTGCCGGGTGTCTACGGGCTTCCCAACAGTCTTTGGCCGTGTGCTATATCTGACGGCATCGGAAGCACCATTGCAAGTGTCTCCTTGCTCGACACAGGCGATAAGCTTGCTCACATCTGCTCGCAACTAGGTCTTGCCATCGGCCCGGAACATGTTTGAGGTCGAGACCATACTGCGCGCAGCGACGACGGAGATGGGCTCGAAGTCGGGTGTTGCCGGCGCGCCTCTCCCCCGCAAGACTCTCCATGCGTACGGCGTCCCACACAGCGTCTCTCAGGCGTGGCGCATCGGCCGCGCGGTCGCACGCTGCCGGCGCAACAACGACCTCCAAGGCATCCCCCGCGCCATCCTCAAGCTCCAGAACGGCGCGTGCTTGTTCATAGGAAAGGTCGTCGACGTGCAGCGCGAGGTTCGCAAGGGTTTCACGTGGGGAGAGGTGACCATCGCGCCCCTTCTGGAGGACGAGGAAGAGGAGGGGAATGCGCCGAAAGCGAGCATCCCCGCGGGCCCTGAGGATAGGCTTGTCATCCCCTTCCAGAACGAGAACATCTACGCTTATATCAAGTCGCCGTCGGGGGAGAAGAAGGTACGTCCACCACGTGTTCCTCTTGGTGGGGAAGCGTACTTACCGGGTGTGCGGTGCAGATCTACACGACCGTGCCGGATCTCATCACCGTGCTCGATTCGCAGAACGGCGCGGCGCTGGGTACTCCCGAGTACCGGTACGGTTTGCGCGTCACCGTCATGGCACTTGCAGGCCACCCGCTCTGGACCACGAAGGAGGGTCTCTTCGCGGGCGGACCCGAGGCGTTTGGGTCAGCCTCATATTCGTTCTCTCCTGCAACGTGGTCCTAACGTCGTGCTCTAGTCTTGGTGATATGCCCTTCACAGCGATCGCGTCTTACAAGGACCCCGTCAGCGTGATCAAGGAGTACGGTCCCGTATGAGGCCGAGATGAGGAACGTTGTCGGAAGAAGTGGTAATCTAGACCAGATTGTCTTTTGTACTGTTAATGGAAGTCAGAGGTGTATGCTGCAGCTCTGTACACATGCGTCAACGTCAGCGGACGAGACTGGCGTTCAAACGTTCATGAACGTTCGT